>NW_026062424.1:0-74558 GCF_023897955.1 Schistocerca gregaria
ACACTAGATCGCGTGTTAAAAAAAACCTGTTCCCGTCCGACCACCGAAGATAAGCAACAACGTTTTATATTCGGATCGGCGACCGCCTGGGAACTCTGGCTGTCTTCATTTCTTGCTTTCTTGTCGCTACCCCCCTGCCAGCCGTTTTTTCATGCTACCTTTCTCATGCGACAAAGATGCTTCCATACTGATTTTAAACTATCGTAAGATACGATATTAAGGAACTCAGTTTGAAAAGAGTGCGCCAAGGAAGACTTGCAAAGAGTCTCTGGAAATAACAAAACAGTATGAAGTGACAGAAATGTTGTGAAATACGTCAGGGCATATTGTTTTGTAGCAGTGCACAACGGCAAATTTGTAAACAAAAATTTACCTTTCGTCGCCTACAAGAGATGGATACTTTGTCGAAAAGCCTGTGTCTTGTGTGCATGCTTTCGCACCTTTCCACGGCACGGCGCGGCACAGAGCTGCTCTGGTAGCTCCGAACGGCCGCACACGTCGCCTCGGACACGCCGGTTCGGCCCGCGCCCCATCTCGCAGATGTTCCTCGTGCTTGTGCTGTCATATGGACCGCGACCCCGAGCGGCAGCGAGCGGCAGTCGAGCAAAGTCGGGACAAGTCGGGACGGAAGGTGACAGCCGATTATGCACCGTGCGAATTACGCAAATATCTAGAAGCGCGACGCGTGTCAGGCAGGTGAGAACGCTTCTCTCGGTCCAGCAGGACACTGCCACACCCCGCGCAGTCCACCCGCCGCCCGGCCGCGCGCAATCCCTGCGACGGACAACAATAACAAGGTGCGTCTCCCGCGAGTGTCGGAGGCCGCACGAACCAAACGAATGACAGGCGGTGCAACGAGCAGCTGTGTTGTGCGTCTGACCCACGTGGCGGCGCGCCGCACTGCGCGTCGCCTTCGAGGTGGAAGGACGTGCTTTGCGTCAAATGTGCCACCGAAAATGGCGATTGCGTGTATTGGGAGGAGAGGCGAAGCCTTCTTGTGCCGTGCGGCTACAGTATAAGGACGCCAACGGCCATACCATGTTGAATACACCGGTTCTCGTCCGATCACCGAAGTTAAGCAACATCGGGCCCGGTTAGTACTTGGATGGGTGACCGCCTGGGAACACCGGGTGCTGTTGGCTCCCTCTCTTCTTTTAAATTTTATGTCACTACACCTGCCAGCCCTCTTTCATACAAACTCTCAGGTGCGACGAAGATGCTTCCACAAGGCATTTTAAACTACTGTATTAAACGTAAGATGCGAAATTACAGTAATGAACTCAGTTTGTACAAGAATGCGCGGAGGGAAGAGTGCTAGGAACTCGTTGAAAATAACGAAACACTGCGAATCGACAGATGTGCTCTTGAAATGCGTCAGAGCCTACTGTTTTGTAGGAGCGCTAAATTCCAAAAACTAACTACAATTAAAAAAAACCTGTTCCCCGTCCGACCACCGAAGATAAGCAACAACGTTTATATTCGGATCGGCGACCGCCTGGGAACTCTGGCTGTCTTCATTTCTTGCTTTCTTGTCGCTACCCCTGCCAGCCGTTTTTTTCATGCTACCTTTCTCATGTGACAAAGATGCTTCCATACTGATTTTAAAACTATCGTAAGATACGATATTAAGGAACTCAGTTTGAAAAGAGTGCGCCAAGGAAGACTTGCAAAGAGTCTCTGGAAATAACAAAACAGTATGAAGTGACAGAAATGTTGTGAAATACGTCAGGGCATATTGTTTTGTAGCAGTGCACAACGGCAAATTTGTAAACAAAAATTTACCTTTCGTCGCTACAAGAGATGGATACTTTGTCGAAAAGCCTGTGTCTTGTGTGCATGTTTTCGCACCTTTCCACGGCACGGCGCGGCACAGAGCTGCTCTGGTAGCCTCCGAACGGCCGCACACGTCGCCTCGGACACGCCGGTTCGGCCCGCGCCCATCTCGCAGATGTTCCTCGTGCTTGTGCTGTCATATGGACCGCGACCCGAGCGGCAGCGAGCGGCAGTCGAGCAAAGTCGGGGACAAGTCGGGACGGAAGGTGACAGCCGATTATGCACCGTGCGAATTACGCAAATATCTAGAAGCGCGACGCGTGTCAGGCAGGTGAGAACGCTTCTCTCGGTCCAGCAGGACACTGCCACACCCCCGCGCAGTCCACCCGCCGCCCGGCCGCGCGCAATCCCTGCGACGGACAACAATAACAAGGTGCGTCTCCCGCGAGTGTCGGAGGCCGCACGAACCAAACGAATGACAGGCGGTGCAACGAGCAGCTGTGTTGTGCGTCTGACCCACGTGGCGGCGCGCCGCACTGCGCGTCGCCTTCGAGGTGGAAGGACGTGCTTTGCGTCAAATGTGCCACCGAAAATGGCGATTGCGTGTATTGGGAGGAGAGGCGAAGCCTTCTTGTGCCGTGCGGCTACAGTATAAGGACGCCAACGGCCATACCATGTTGAATACACCGGTTCTCGTCCGATCACCGAAGTTAAGCAACATCGGGCCCGGTTAGTACTTGGATGGGTGACCGCCTGGGAACACCGGGTGCTGTTGGCTCCCTCTCTTCTTTTAAATTTTATGTCACTACACCTGCCAGCCCTCTTTTCATACAAACTCTCAGGTGCGACGAAGATGCTTCCACAAGCATTTTAAACTACTGTATTAAACGTAAGATGCGAAATTACAGTAATGAACTCAGTTTGTACAAGAATGCGCGGAGGAAGAGTGCTAGGAACTCGTTGAAAATAACGAAACACTGCGAATCGACAGATGTGCTCTTGAAATGCGTCAGAGCCTACTGTTTTGTAGGAGCGCTAAATTCCAAAAACTAACTACATAAAAAAAAACCTGTTCCCGTCCGACCACCGAAGATAAGCAACAACGTTTATATTCGGATCGGCGACCGCCTGGGAACTCTGGCTGTCTTCATTTCTTGCTTTCTTGTCGCTACCCCTGCCAGCCGTTTTTTCATGCTACCTTTCTCATGTGACAAAGATGCTTCCATACTGATTTTAAACTATCGTAAGATACGATATTAAGGAACTCAGTTTGAAAAGAGTGCGCCAAGGAAGACTTGCAAAGAGTCTCTGGAAATAACAAAACAGTATGAAGTGACAGAAATGTTGTGAAATACGTCAGGGCATATTGTTTTGTAGCAGTGCACAACGGCAAATTTGTAAACAAAAATTTACCTTTCGTCGCTACAAGAGATGGATACTTTGTCGAAAAGCCTGTGTCTTGTGTGCATGTTTTTCGCACCTTTCCACGGCACGGCGCGGCACAGAGCTGCTCTGGTAGCTCCGAACGGCCGCACACGTCGCCTCGGACACGCCGGTTCGGCCCGCGCCCATCTCGCAGATGTTCCTCGTGCTTGTGCTGTCATATGGACCGCGACCCGAGCGGCAGCGAGCGGCAGTCGAGCAAAGTCGGGACAAGTCGGGACGGAAGGTGACAGCCGATTATGCACCGTGCGAATTACGCAAATATCTAGAAGCGCGACGCGTGTCAGGCAGGTGAGAACGCTTCTCTCGGTCCAGCAGGACACTGCCACACCCCGCGCAGTCCACCCCGCCGCCCGGCCGCGCGCAATCCCTGCGACGGACAACAATAACAAGGTGCGTCTCCCGCGAGTGTCGGAGGCCGCACGAACCAAACGAATGACAGGCGGTGCAACGAGCAGCTGTGTTGTGCGTCTGACCCCACGTGGCGGCGCGCCGCACTGCGCGTCGCCTTCGAGGTGGAAGGGACGTGCTTTGCGTCAAATGTGCCACCGAAAATGGCGATTGCGTGTATTGGGAGGAGAGGCGAAGCCTTCTTGTGCCGTGCGGCTACAGTATAAGGACGCCAACGGCCATACCATGTTGAATACACCGGTTCTCGTCCGATCACCGAAGTTAAGCAACATCGGGCCCGGTTAGTACTTGGATGGGTGACCGCCTGGGAACACCGGGTGCTGTTGGCTCCCTCTCTTCTTTTAAATTTTATGTCACTACACCTGCCAGCCCTCTTTTCATACAAACTCTCAGGTGCGACGAAGATGCTTCCACAAGCATTTTAAACTACTGTATTAAACGTAAGATGCGAAAATTACAGTAATGAACTCAGTTTGTACAAGAATGCGCGGAGGAAGAGTGCTAGGAACTCGTTGAAAATAACGAAACACTGCGAATCGACAGATGTGCTCTTGAAATGCGTCAGAGCCTACTGTTTTGTAGGAGCGCTAAATTCCAAAAACTAACTACATTTAAAAAAAAACCTGTTCCCGTCCGACCACCGAAGATAAGCAACAACGTTTATATTCGGATCGGCGACCGCCTGGGAACTCTGGCTGTCTTCATTTCTTGCTTTCTTGTCGCTACCCCTGCCAGCCGTTTTTCATGCTACCTTTCTCATGCGACAAAGATGCTTCCATACTGATTTTAAACTATCGTAAGATACGATATTAAGGAACTCAGTTTGAAAAGAGTGCGCCAAGGAAGACTTGCAAAGAGTCTCTGGAAATAACAAAACAGTATGAAGTGACAGAAATGTTGTGAAATACGTCAGGGCATATTGTTTTGTAGCAGTGCACAACGGCAAATTTGTAAACAAAAATTTACCTTTCGTCGCTACAAGAGATGGATACTTTGTCGAAAAGCCTGTGTCTTGTGTGCATGTTTTCGCACCTTTCCACGGCACGGCGCGGCACAGAGCTGCTCTGGTAGCTCCGAACGGCCGCACACGTCGCCTCGGACACGCCGGTTCGGCCCGCGCCCATCTCGCAGATGTTCCTCGTGCTTGTGCTGTCATATGGACCGCGACCCGAGCGGCAGCGAGCGGCAGTCGAGCAAAGTCGGGACAAGTCGGGACGGAAGGTGACAGCCGATTATGCACCGTGCGAATTACGCAAATATCTAGAAGCGCGACGCGTGTCAGGCAGGTGAGAACGCTTCTCTCGGTCCAGCAGGACACTGCCACACCCCGCGCAGTCCACCCGCCGCCCGGCCGCGCGCAATCCCTGCGACGGACAACAATAACAAGGTGCGTCTCCCGCGAGTGTCGGAGGCCGCACGAACCAAACGAATGACAGGCGGTGCAACGAGCAGCTGTGTTGTGCGTCTGACCCACGTGGCGGCGCGCCGCACTGCGCGTCGCCTTCGAGGTGGAAGGACGTGCTTTGCGTCAAATGTGCCACCGAAAATGGCGATTGCGTGTATTGGGAGGAGAGGCGAAGCCTTCTTGTGCCGTGCGGCTACAGTATAAGGACGCCAACGGCCATACCATGTTGAATACACCGGTTCTCGTCCGATCACCGAAGTTAAGCAACATCGGGCCCGGTTAGTACTTGGATGGGTGACCGCCTGGGAACACCGGGTGCTGTTGGCTCCCTCTCTTCTTTTAAATTTTATGTCACTACACCTGCCAGCCCTCTTTTCATACAAACTCTCAGGTGCGACGAAGATGCTTCCACAAGCATTTTAAACTACTGTATTAAACGTAAGATGCGAAATTACAGTAATGAACTCAGTTTGTACAAGAATGCGCGGAGGAAGAGTGCTAGGAACTCGTTGAAAATAACGAAACACTGCGAATCGACAGATGTGCTCTTGAAATGCGTCAGAGCCTACTGTTTTGTAGGAGCGCTAAATTCCAAAAACTAACTACATTAAAAAAAACCTGTTCCCGTCCGACCACCGAAGATAAGCAACAACGTTTATATTCGGATCGGCGACCGCCTGGGAACTCTGGCTGTCTTCATTTCTTGCTTTCTTGTCGCTACCCCTGCCAGCCGTTTTTTCATGCTACCTTTCTCATGTGACAAAGATGCTTCCATACTGATTTTAAACTATCGTAAGATACGATATTAAGGAACTCAGTTTGAAAAGAGTGCGCCAAGGAAGACTTGCAAAGAGTCTCTGGAAATAACAAAACAGTATGAAGTGACAGAAATGTTGTGAAATACGTCAGGGCATATTGTTTTGTAGCAGTGCACAACGGCAAATTTGTAAACAAAAATTTACCTTTCGTCGCTACAAGAGATGGATACTTTGTCGAAAAGCCTGTGTCTTGTGTGCATGTTTTCGCACCTTTCCACGGCACGGCGCGGCACAGAGCTGCTCTGGTAGCTCCGAACGGCCGCACACGTCGCCTCGGACACGCCGGTTCGGCCCGCGCCCATCTCGCAGATGTTCCTCGTGCTTGTGCTGTCATATGGACCGCGACCCGAGCGGCAGCGAGCGGCAGTCGAGCAAAGTCGGGACAAGTCGGGACGGAAGGTGACAGCCGATTATGCACCGTGCGAATTACGCAAATATCTAGAAGCGCGACGCGTGTCAGGCAGGTGAGAACGCTTCTCTCGGTCCAGCAGGACACTGCCACACCCCGCGCAGTCCACCCGCCGCCCGGCCGCGCGCAATCCCTGCGACGGACAACAATAACAAGGTGCGTCTCCCGCGAGTGTCGGAGGCCGCACGAACCAAACGAATGACAGGCGGTGCAACGAGCAGCTGTGTTGTGCGTCTGACCCACGTGGCGGCGCGCCGCACTGCGCGTCGCCTTCGAGGTGGAAGGACGTGCTTTGCGTCAAATGTGCCACCGAAAATGGCGATTGCGTGTATTGGGAGGAGAGGCGAAGCCTTCTTGTGCCGTGCGGCTACAGTATAAGGACGCCAACGGCCATACCATGTTGAATACACCGGTTCTCGTCCGATCACCGAAGTTAAGCAACATCGGGCCCGGTTAGTACTTGGATGGGTGACCGCCTGGGAACACCGGGTGCTGTTGGCTCCCTCTCTTCTTTTAAATTTTATGTCACTACACCTGCCAGCCCTCTTTTCATACAAACTCTCAGGTGCGACGAAGATGCTTCCACAAGCATTTTAAACTACTGTATTAAACGTAAGATGCGAAATTACAGTAATGAACTCAGTTTGTACAAGAATGCGCGGAGGAAGAGTGCTAGGAACTCGTTGAAAATAACGAAACACTGCGAATCGACAGATGTGCTCTTGAAATGCGTCAGAGCCTACTGTTTTGTAGGAGCGCTAAATTCCAAAAACTAACTACATTAAAAAAAACCTGTTCCCGTCCGACCACCGAAGATAAGCAACAACGTTTATATTCGGATCGGCGACCGCCTGGGAACTCTGGCTGTCTTCATTTCTTGCTTTCTTGTCGCTACCCCTGCCAGCCGTTTTTTCATGCTACCTTTCTCATGTGACAAAGATGCTTCCATACTGATTTTAAACTATCGTAAGATACGATATTAAGGAACTCAGTTTGAAAAGAGTGCGCCAAGGAAGACTTGCAAAGAGTCTCTGGAAATAACAAAACAGTATGAAGTGACAGAAATGTTGTGAAATACGTCAGGGCATATTGTTTTGTAGCAGTGCACAACGGCAAATTTGTAAACAAAAATTTACCTTTCGTCGCTACAAGAGATGGATACTTTGTCGAAAAGCCTGTGTCTTGTGTGCATGTTTTCGCACCTTTCCACGGCACGGCGCGGCACAGAGCTGCTCTGGTAGCTCCGAACGGCCGCACACGTCGCCTCGGACACGCCGGTTCGGCCCGCGCCCATCTCGCAGATGTTCCTCGTGCTTGTGCTGTCATATGGACCGCGACCCGAGCGGCAGCGAGCGGCAGTCGAGCAAAGTCGGGACAAGTCGGGACGGAAGGTGACAGCCGATTATGCACCGTGCGAATTACGCAAATATCTAGAAGCGCGACGCGTGTCAGGCAGGTGAGAACGCTTCTCTCGGTCCAGCAGGACACTGCCACACCCCGCGCAGTCCACCCGCCGCCCGGCCGCGCGCAATCCCTGCGACGGACAACAATAACAAGGTGCGTCTCCCGCGAGTGTCGGAGGCCGCACGAACCAAACGAATGACAGGCGGTGCAACGAGCAGCTGTGTTGTGCGTCTGACCCACGTGGCGGCGCGCCGCACTGCGCGTCGCCTTCGAGGTGGAAGGACGTGCTTTGCGTCAAATGTGCCACCGAAAATGGCGATTGCGTGTATTGGGAGGAGAGGCGAAGCCTTCTTGTGCCGTGCGGCTACAGTATAAGGACGCCAACGGCCATACCATGTTGAATACACCGGTTCTCGTCCGATCACCGAAGTTAAGCAACATCGGGCCCGGTTAGTACTTGGATGGGTGACCGCCTGGGAACACCGGGTGCTGTTGGCTCCCTCTCTTCTTTTAAATTTTATGTCACTACACCTGCCAGCCCTCTTTTCATACAAACTCTCAGGTGCGACGAAGATGCTTCCACAAGCATTTTAAACTACTGTATTAAACGTAAGATGCGAAATTACAGTAATGAACTCAGTTTGTACAAGAATGCGCGGAGGAAGAGTGCTAGGAACTCGTTGAAAATAACGAAACACTGCGAATCGACAGATGTGCTCTTGAAATGCGTCAGAGCCTACTGTTTTGTAGGAGCGCTAAATTCCAAAAACTAACTACATTAAAAAAAACCTGTTCCCGTCCGACCACCGAAGATAAGCAACAACGTTTATATTCGGATCGGCGACCGCCTGGGAACTCTGGCTGTCTTCATTTCTTGCTTTCTTGTCGCTACCCCTGCCAGCCGTTTTTTCATGCTACCTTTCTCATGCGACAAAGATGCTTCCATACTGATTTTAAACTATCGTAAGATACGATATTAAGGAACTCAGTTTGAAAAGAGTGCGCCAAGGAAGACTTGCAAAGAGTCTCTGGAAATAACAAAACAGTATGAAGTGACAGAAATGTTGTGAAATACGTCAGGGCATATTGTTTTGTAGCAGTGCACAACGGCAAATTTGTAAACAAAAATTTACCTTTCGTCGCTACAAGAGATGGATACTTTGTCGAAAAGCCTGTGTCTTGTGTGCATGTTTTCGCACCTTTCCACGGCACGGCGCGGCACAGAGCTGCTCTGGTAGCTCCGAACGGCCGCACACGTCGCCTCGGACACGCCGGTTCGGCCCGCGCCCATCTCGCAGATGTTCCTCGTGCTTGTGCTGTCATATGGACCGCGACCCGAGCGGCAGCGAGCGGCAGTCGAGCAAAGTCGGGACAAGTCGGGACGGAAGGTGACAGCCGATTATGCACCGTGCGAATTACGCAAATATCTAGAAGCGCGACGCGTGTCAGGCAGGTGAGAACGCTTCTCTCGGTCCAGCAGGACACTGCCACACCCCGCGCAGTCCACCCGCCGCCCGGCCGCGCGCAATCCCTGCGACGGACAACAATAACAAGGTGCGTCTCCCGCGAGTGTCGGAGGCCGCACGAACCAAACGAATGACAGGCGGTGCAACGAGCAGCTGTGTTGTGCGTCTGACCCACGTGGCGGCGCGCCGCACTGCGCGTCGCCTTCGAGGTGGAAGGACGTGCTTTGCGTCAAATGTGCCACCGAAAATGGCGATTGCGTGTATTGGGAGGAGAGGCGAAGCCTTCTTGTGCCGTGCGGCTACAGTATAAGGACGCCAACGGCCATACCATGTTGAATACACCGGTTCTCGTCCGATCACCGAAGTTAAGCAACATCGGGCCCGGTTAGTACTTGGATGGGTGACCGCCTGGGAACACCGGGTGCTGTTGGCTCCCTCTCTTCTTTTAAATTTTATGTCACTACACCTGCCAGCCCTCTTTTCATACAAACTCTCAGGTGCGACGAAGATGCTTCCACAAGCATTTTAAACTACTGTATTAAACGTAAGATGCGAAATTACAGTAATGAACTCAGTTTGTACAAGAATGCGCGGAGGAAGAGTGCTAGGAACTCGTTGAAAATAACGAAACACTGCGAATCGACAGATGTGCTCTTGAAATGCGTCAGAGCCTACTGTTTTGTAGGAGCGCTAAATTCCAAAAACTAACTACATTAAAAAAAACCTGTTCCCGTCCGACCACCGAAGATAAGCAACAACGTTTATATTCGGATCGGCGACCGCCTGGGAACTCTGGCTGTCTTCATTTCTTGCTTTCTTGTCGCTACCCCTGCCAGCCGTTTTTTCATGCTACCTTTCTCATGTGACAAAGATGCTTCCATACTGATTTTAAACTATCGTAAGATACGATATTAAGGAACTCAGTTTGAAAAGAGTGCGCCAAGGAAGACTTGCAAAGAGTCTCTGGAAATAACAAAACAGTATGAAGTGACAGAAATGTTGTGAAATACGTCAGGGCATATTGTTTTGTAGCAGTGCACAACGGCAAATTTGTAAACAAAAATTTACCTTTCGTCGCTACAAGAGATGGATACTTTGTCGAAAAGCCTGTGTCTTGTGTGCATGTTTTCGCACCTTTCCACGGCACGGCGCGGCACAGAGCTGCTCTGGTAGCTCCGAACGGCCGCACACGTCGCCTCGGACACGCCGGTTCGGCCCGCGCCCATCTCGCAGATGTTCCTCGTGCTTGTGCTGTCATATGGACCGCGACCCGAGCGGCAGCGAGCGGCAGTCGAGCAAAGTCGGGACAAGTCGGGACGGAAGGTGACAGCCGATTATGCACCGTGCGAATTACGCAAATATCTAGAAGCGCGACGCGTGTCAGGCAGGTGAGAACGCTTCTCTCGGTCCAGCAGGACACTGCCACACCCCGCGCAGTCCACCCGCCGCCCGGCCGCGCGCAATCCCTGCGACGGACAACAATAACAAGGTGCGTCTCCCGCGAGTGTCGGAGGCCGCACGAACCAAACGAATGACAGGCGGTGCAACGAGCAGCTGTGTTGTGCGTCTGACCCACGTGGCGGCGCGCCGCACTGCGCGTCGCCTTCGAGGTGGAAGGACGTGCTTTGCGTCAAATGTGCCACCGAAAATGGCGATTGCGTGTATTGGGAGGAGAGGCGAAGCCTTCTTGTGCCGTGCGGCTACAGTATAAGGACGCCAACGGCCATACCATGTTGAATACACCGGTTCTCGTCCGATCACCGAAGTTAAGCAACATCGGGCCCGGTTAGTACTTGGATGGGTGACCGCCTGGGAACACCGGGTGCTGTTGGCTCCCTCTCTTCTTTTAAATTTTATGTCACTACACCTGCCAGCCCTCTTTTCATACAAACTCTCAGGTGCGACGAAGATGCTTCCACAAGCATTTTAAACTACTGTATTAAACGTAAGATGCGAAATTACAGTAATGAACTCAGTTTGTACAAGAATGCGCGGAGGAAGAGTGCTAGGAACTCGTTGAAAATAACGAAACACTGCGAATCGACAGATGTGCTCTTGAAATGCGTCAGAGCCTACTGTTTTGTAGGAGCGCTAAATTCCAAAAACTAACTACATTAAAAAAAACCTGTTCCCGTCCGACCACCGAAGATAAGCAACAACGTTTATATTCGGATCGGCGACCGCCTGGGAACTCTGGCTGTCTTCATTTCTTGCTTTCTTGTCGCTACCCCTGCCAGCCGTTTTTTCATGCTACCTTTCTCATGCGACAAAGATGCTTCCATACTGATTTTAAACTATCGTAAGATACGATATTAAGGAACTCAGTTTGAAAAGAGTGCGCCAAGGAAGACTTGCAAAGAGTCTCTGGAAATAACAAAACAGTATGAAGTGACAGAAATGTTGTGAAATACGTCAGGGCATATTGTTTTGTAGCAGTGCACAACGGCAAATTTGTAAACAAAAATTTACCTTTCGTCGCTACAAGAGATGGATACTTTGTCGAAAAGCCTGTGTCTTGTGTGCATGCTTTCGCACCTTTCCACGGCACGGCGCGGCACAGAGCTGCTCTGGTAGCTCCGAACGGCCGCACACGTCGCCTCGGACACGCCGGTTCGGCCCGCGCCCATCTCGCAGATGTTCCTCGTGCTTGTGCTGTCATATGGACCGCGACCCGAGCGGCAGCGAGCGGCAGTCGAGCAAAGTCGGGACAAGTCGGGACGGAAGGTGACAGCCGATTATGCACCGTGCGAATTACGCAAATATCTAGAAGCGCGACGCGTGTCAGGCAGGTGAGAACGCTTCTCTCGGTCCAGCAGGACACTGCCACACCCCGCGCAGTCCACCCGCCGCCCGGCCGCGCGCAATCCCTGCGACGGACAACAATAACAAGGTGCGTCTCCCGCGAGTGTCGGAGGCCGCACGAACCAAACGAATGACAGGCGGTGCAACGAGCAGCTGTGTTGTGCGTCTGACCCACGTGGCGGCGCGCCGCACTGCGCGTCGCCTTCGAGGTGGAAGGACGTGCTTTGCGTCAAATGTGCCACCGAAAATGGCGATTGCGTGTATTGGGAGGAGAGGCGAAGCCTTCTTGTGCCGTGCGGCTACAGTATAAGGACGCCAACGGCCATACCATGTTGAATACACCGGTTCTCGTCCGATCACCGAAGTTAAGCAACATCGGGCCCGGTTAGTAATTGGATGGGTGACCGCCTGGGAACACCGGGTGCTGTTGGCTCCCTCTCTTCTTTTAAATTTTATGTCACTACACCTGCCAGCCCTCTTTTCATACAAACTCTCAGGTGCGACGAAGATGCTTCCACAAGCATTTTAAACTACTGTATTAAACGTAAGATGCGAAATTACAGTAATGAACTCAGTTTGTACAAGAATGCGCGGAGGAAGAGTGCTAGGAACTCGTTGAAAATAACGAAACACTGCGAATCGACAGATGTGCTCTTGAAATGCGTCAGAGCCTACTGTTTTGTAGGAGCGCTAAATTCCAAAAACTAACTACATTAAAAAAAACCTGTTCCCGTCCGACCACCGAAGATAAGCAACAACGTTTATATTCGGATCGGCGACCGCCTGGGAACTCTGGCTGTCTTCATTTCTTGCTTTCTTGTCGCTACCCCTGCCAGCCGTTTTTTCATGCTACCTTTCTCATGCGACAAAGATGCTTCCATACTGATTTTAAACTATCGTAAGATACGATATTAAGGAACTCAGTTTGAAAAGAGTGCGCCAAGGAAGACTTGCAAAGAGTCTCTGGAAATAACAAAACAGTATGAAGTGACAGAAATGTTGTGAAATACGTCAGGGCATATTGTTTTGTAGCAGTGCACAACGGCAAATTTGTAAACAAAAATTTACCTTTCGTCGCTACAAGAGATGGATACTTTGTCGAAAAGCCTGTGTCTTGTGTGCATGCTTTCGCACCTTTCCACGGCACGGCGCGGCACAGAGCTGCTCTGGTAGCTCCGAACGGCCGCACACGTCGCCTCGGACACGCCGGTTCGGCCCGCGCCCATCTCGCAGATGTTCCTCGTGCTTGTGCTGTCATATGGACCGCGACCCGAGCGGCAGCGAGCGGCAGTCGAGCAAAGTCGGGACAAGTCGGGACGGAAGGTGACAGCCGATTATGCACCGTGCGAATTACGCAAATATCTAGAAGCGCGACGCGTGTCAGGCAGGTGAGAACGCTTCTCTCGGTCCAGCAGGACACTGCCACACCCCGCGCAGTCCACCCGCCGCCCGGCCGCGCGCAATCCCTGCGACGGACAACAATAACAAGGTGCGTCTCCCGCGAGTGTCGGAGGCCGCACGAACCAAACGAATGACAGGCGGTGCAACGAGCAGCTGTGTTGTGCGTCTGACCCACGTGGCGGCGCGCCGCACTGCGCGTCGCCTTCGAGGTGGAAGGACGTGCTTTGCGTCAAATGTGCCACCGAAAATGGCGATTGCGTGTATTGGGAGGAGAGGCGAAGCCTTCTTGTGCCGTGCGGCTACAGTATAAGGACGCCAACGGCCATACCATGTTGAATACACCGGTTCTCGTCCGATCACCGAAGTTAAGCAACATCGGGCCCGGTTAGTACTTGGATGGGTGACCGCCTGGGAACACCGGGTGCTGTTGGCTCCCTCTCTTCTTTTAAATTTTATGTCACTACACCTGCCAGCCCTCTTTTCATACAAACTCTCAGGTGCGACGAAGATGCTTCCACAAGCATTTTAAACTACTGTATTAAACGTAAGATGCGAAATTACAGTAATGAACTCAGTTTGTACAAGAATGCGCGGAGGAAGAGTGCTAGGAACTCGTTGAAAATAACGAAACACTGCGAATCGACAGATGTGCTCTTGAAATGCGTCAGAGCCTACTGTTTTGTAGGAGCGCTAAATTCCAAAAACTAACTACATTAAAAAAAACCTGTTCCCGTCCGACCACCGAAGATAAGCAACAACGTTTATATTCGGATCGGCGACCGCCTGGGAACTCTGGCTGTCTTCATTTCTTGCTTTCTTGTCGCTACCCCTGCCAGCCGTTTTTTCATGCTACCTTTCTCATGCGACAAAGATGCTTCCATACTGATTTTAAACTATCGTAAGATACGATATTAAGGAACTCAGTTTGAAAAGAGTGCGCCAAGGAAGACTTGCAAAGAGTCTCTGGAAATAACAAAACAGTATGAAGTGACAGAAATGTTGTGAAATACGTCAGGGCATATTGTTTTGTAGCAGTGCACAACGGCAAATTTGTAAACAAAAATTTACCTTTCGTCGCTACAAGAGATGGATACTTTGTCGAAAAGCCTGTGTCTTGTGTGCATGCTTTCGCACCTTTCCACGGCACGGCGCGGCACAGAGCTGCTCTGGTAGCTCCGAACGGCCGCACACGTCGCCTCGGACACGCCGGTTCGGCCCGCGCCCATCTCGCAGATGTTCCTCGTGCTTGTGCTGTCATATGGACCGCGACCCGAGCGGCAGCGAGCGGCAGTCGAGCAAAGTCGGGACAAGTCGGGACGGAAGGTGACAGCCGATTATGCACCGTGCGAATTACGCAAATATCTAGAAGCGCGACGCGTGTCAGGCAGGTGAGAACGCTTCTCTCGGTCCAGCAGGACACTGCCACACCCCGCGCAGTCCACCCGCCGCCCGGCCGCGCGCAATCCCTGCGACGGACAACAATAACAAGGTGCGTCTCCCGCGAGTGTCGGAGGCCGCACGAACCAAACGAATGACAGGCGGTGCAACGAGCAGCTGTGTTGTGCGTCTGACCCACGTGGCGGCGCGCCGCACTGCGCGTCGCCTTCGAGGTGGAAGGACGTGCTTTGCGTCAAATGTGCCACCGAAAATGGCGATTGCGTGTATTGGGAGGAGAGGCGAAGCCTTCTTGTGCCGTGCGGCTACAGTATAAGGACGCCAACGGCCATACCATGTTGAATACACCGGTTCTCGTCCGATCACCGAAGTTAAGCAACATCGGGCCCGGTTAGTACTTGGATGGGTGACCGCCTGGGAACACCGGGTGCTGTTGGCTCCCTCTCTTCTTTTAAATTTTATGTCACTACACCTGCCAGCCCTCTTTTCATACAAACTCTCAGGTGCGACGAAGATGCTTCCACAAGCATTTTAAACTACTGTATTAAACGTAAGATGCGAAATTACAGTAATGAACTCAGTTTGTACAAGAATGCGCGGAGGAAGAGTGCTAGGAACTCGTTGAAAATAACGAAACACTGCGAATCGACAGATGTGCTCTTGAAATGCGTCAGAGCCTACTGTTTTGTAGGAGCGCTAAATTCCAAAAACTAACTACATTAAAAAAAACCTGTTCCCGTCCGACCACCGAAGATAAGCAACAACGTTTATATTCGGATCGGCGACCGCCTGGGAACTCTGGCTGTCTTCATTTCTTGCTTTCTTGTCGCTACCCCTGCCAGCCGTTTTTTCATGCTACCTTTCTCATGTGACAAAGATGCTTCCATACTGATTTTAAACTATCGTAAGATACGATATTAAGGAACTCAGTTTGAAAAGAGTGCGCCAAGGAAGACTTGCAAAGAGTCTCTGGAAATAACAAAACAGTATGAAGTGACAGAAATGTTGTGAAATACGTCAGGGCATATTGTTTTGTAGCAGTGCACAACGGCAAATTTGTAAACAAAAATTTACCTTTCGTCGCTACAAGAGATGGATACTTTGTCGAAAAGCCTGTGTCTTGTGTGCATGTTTTCGCACCTTTCCACGGCACGGCGCGGCACAGAGCTGCTCTGGTAGCTCCGAACGGCCGCACACGTCGCCTCGGACACGCCGGTTCGGCCCGCGCCCATCTCGCAGATGTTCCTCGTGCTTGTGCTGTCATATGGACCGCGACCCGAGCGGCAGCGAGCGGCAGTCGAGCAAAGTCGGGACAAGTCGGGACGGAAGGTGACAGCCGATTATGCACCGTGCGAATTACGCAAATATCTAGAAGCGCGACGCGTGTCAGGCAGGTGAGAACGCTTCTCTCGGTCCAGCAGGACACTGCCACACCCCGCGCAGTCCACCCGCCGCCCGGCCGCGCGCAATCCCTGCGACGGACAACAATAACAAGGTGCGTCTCCCGCGAGTGTCGGAGGCCGCACGAACCAAACGAATGACAGGCGGTGCAACGAGCAGCTGTGTTGTGCGTCTGACCCACGTGGCGGCGCGCCGCACTGCGCGTCGCCTTCGAGGTGGAAGGACGTGCTTTGCGTCAAATGTGCCACCGAAAATGGCGATTGCGTGTATTGGGAGGAGAGGCGAAGCCTTCTTGTGCCGTGCGGCTACAGTATAAGGACGCCAACGGCCATACCATGTTGAATACACCGGTTCTCGTCCGATCACCGAAGTTAAGCAACATCGGGCCCGGTTAGTACTTGGATGGGTGACCGCCTGGGAACACCGGGTGCTGTTGGCTCCCTCTCTTCTTTTAAATTTTATGTCACTACACCTGCCAGCCCTCTTTTCATACAAACTCTCAGGTGCGACGAAGATGCTTCCACAAGCATTTTAAACTACTGTATTAAACGTAAGATGCGAAATTACAGTAATGAACTCAGTTTGTACAAGAATGCGCGGAGGAAGAGTGCTAGGAACTCGTTGAAAATAACGAAACACTGCGAATCGACAGATGTGCTCTTGAAATGCGTCAGAGCCTACTGTTTTGTAGGAGCGCTAAATTCCAAAAACTAACTACATTAAAAAAAACCTGTTCCCGTCCGACCACCGAAGATAAGCAACAACGTTTATATTCGGATCGGCGACCGCCTGGGAACTCTGGCTGTCTTCATTTCTTGCTTTCTTGTCGCTACCCCTGCCAGCCGTTTTTTCATGCTACCTTTCTCATGTGACAAAGATGCTTCCATACTGATTTTAAACTATCGTAAGATACGATATTAAGGAACTCAGTTTGAAAAGAGTGCGCCAAGGAAGACTTGCAAAGAGTCTCTGGAAATAACAAAACAGTATGAAGTGACAGAAATGTTGTGAAATACGTCAGGGCATATTGTTTTGTAGCAGTGCACAACGGCAAATTTGTAAACAAAAATTTACCTTTCGTCGCTACAAGAGATGGATACTTTGTCGAAAAGCCTGTGTCCTGTGTGCATGTTTTCGCACCTTTCCACGGCACGGCGCGGCACAGAGCTGCTCTGGTAGCTCCGAACGGCCGCACACGTCGCCTCGGACACGCCGGTTCGGCCCGCGCCCATCTCGCAGATGTTCCTCGTGCTTGTGCTGTCATATGGACCGCGACCCGAGCGGCAGCGAGCGGCAGTCGAGCAAAGTCGGGACAAGTCGGGACGGAAGGTGACAGCCGATTATGCACCGTGCGAATTACGCAAATATCTAGAAGCGCGACGCGTGTCAGGCAGGTGAGAACGCTTCTCTCGGTCCAGCAGGACACTGCCACACCCCGCGCAGTCCACCCGCCGCCCGGCCGCGCGCAATCCCTGCGACGGACAACAATAACAAGGTGCGTCTCCCGCGAGTGTCGGAGGCCGCACGAACCAAACGAATGACAGGCGGTGCAACGAGCAGCTGTGTTGTGCGTCTGACCCACGTGGCGGCGCGCCGCACTGCGCGTCGCCTTCGAGGTGGAAGGACGTGCTTTGCGTCAAATGTGCCACCGAAAATGGCGATTGCGTGTATTGGGAGGAGAGGCGAAGCCTTCTTGTGCCGTGCGGCTACAGTATAAGGACGCCAACGGCCATACCATGTTGAATACACCGGTTCTCGTCCGATCACCGAAGTTAAGCAACATCGGGCCCGGTTAGTACTTGGATGGGTGACCGCCTGGGAACACCGGGTGCTGTTGGCTCCCTCTCTTCTATTAAATTTTATGTCACTACACCTGCCAGCCCTCTTTTCATACAAACTCTCAGGTGCGACGAAGATGCTTCCACAAGCATTTTAAACTACTGTATTAAACGTAAGATGCGAAATTACAGTAATGAACTCAGTTTGTACAAGAATGCGCGGAGGAAGAGTGCTAGGAACTCGTTGAAAATAACGAAACACTGCGAATCGACAGATGTGCTCTTGAAATGCGTCAGAGCCTACTGTTTTGTAGGAGCGCTAAATTCCAAAAACTAACTACATTAAAAAAAACCTGTTCCCGTCCGACCACCGAAGATAAGCAACAACGTTTATATTCGGATCGGCGACCGCCTGGGAACTCTGGCTGTCTTCATTTCTTGCTTTCTTGTCGCTACCCCTGCCAGCCGTTTTTTCATGCTACCTTTCTCATGTGACAAAGATGCTTCCATACTGATTTTAAACTATCGTAAGATACGATATTAAGGAACTCAGTTTGAAAAGAGTGCGCCAAGGAAGACTTGCAAAGAGTCTCTGGAAATAACAAAACAGTATGAAGTGACAGAAATGTTGTGAAATACGTCAGGGCATATTGTTTTGTAGCAGTGCACAACGGCAAATTTGTAAACAAAAATTTACCTTTCGTCGCTACAAGAGATGGATACTTTGTCGAAAAGCCTGTGTCTTGTGTGCATGTTTTCGCACCTTTCCACGGCACGGCGCGGCACAGAGCTGCTCTGGTAGCTCCGAACGGCCGCACACGTCGCCTCGGACACGCCGGTTCGGCCCGCGCCCATCTCGCAGATGTTCCTCGTGCTTGTGCTGTCATATGGACCGCGACCCGAGCGGCAGCGAGCGGCAGTCGAGCAAAGTCGGGACAAGTCGGGACGGAAGGTGACAGCCGATTATGCACCGTGCGAATTACGCAAATATCTAGAAGCGCGACGCGTGTCAGGCAGGTGAGAACGCTTCTCTCGGTCCAGCAGGACACTGCCACACCCCGCGCAGTCCACCCGCCGCCCGGCCGCGCGCAATCCCTGCGACGGACAACAATAACAAGGTGCGTCTCCCGCGAGTGTCGGAGGCCGCACGAACCAAACGAATGACAGGCGGTGCAACGAGCAGCTGTGTTGTGCGTCTGACCCACGTGGCGGCGCGCCGCACTGCGCGTCGCCTTCGAGGTGGAAGGACGTGCTTTGCGTCAAATGTGCCACCGAAAATGGCGATTGCGTGTATTGGGAGGAGAGGCGAAGCCTTCTTGTGCCGTGCGGCTACAGTATAAGGACGCCAACGGCCATACCATGTTGAATACACCGGTTCTCGTCCGATCACCGAAGTTAAGCAACATCGGGCCCGGTTAGTACTTGGATGGGTGACCGCCTGGGAACACCGGGTGCTGTTGGCTCCCTCTCTTCTTTTAAATTTTATGTCACTACACCTGCCAGCCCTCTTTTCATACAAACTCTCAGGTGCGACGAAGATGCTTCCACAAGCATTTTAAACTACTGTATTAAACGTAAGATGCGAAATTACAGTAATGAACTCAGTTTGTACAAGAATGCGCGGAGGAAGAGTGCTAGGAACTCGTTGAAAATAACGAAACACTGCGAATCGACAGATGTGCTCTTGAAATGCGTCAGAGCCTACTGTTTTGTAGGAGCGCTAAATTCCAAAAACTAACTACATTAAAAAAAACCTGTTCCCGTCCGACCACCGAAGATAAGCAACAACGTTTATATTCGGATCGGCGACCGCCTGGGAACTCTGGCTGTCTTCATTTCTTGCTTTCTTGTCGCTACCCCTGCCAGCCGTTTTTTCATGCTACCTTTCTCATGTGACAAAGATGCTTCCATACTGATTTTAAACTATCGTAAGATACGATATTAAGGAACTCAGTTTGAAAAGAGTGCGCCAAGGAAGACTTGCAAAGAGTCTCTGGAAATAACAAAACAGTATGAAGTGACAGAAATGTTGTGAAATACGTCAGGGCATATTGTTTTGTAGCAGTGCACAACGGCAAATTTGTAAACAAAAATTTACCTTTCGTCGCTACAAGAGATGGATACTTTGTCGAAAAGCCTGTGTCTTGTGTGCATGTTTTCGCACCTTTCCACGGCACGGCGCGGCACAGAGCTGCTCTGGTAGCTCCGAACGGCCGCACACGTCGCCTCGGACACGCCGGTTCGGCCCGCGCCCATCTCGCAGATGTTCCTCGTGCTTGTGCTGTCATATGGACCGCGACCCGAGCGGCAGCGAGCGGCAGTCGAGCAAAGTCGGGACAAGTCGGGACGGAAGGTGACAGCCGATTATGCACCGTGCGAATTACGCAAATATCTAGAAGCGCGACGCGTGTCAGGCAGGTGAGAACGCTTCTCTCGGTCCAGCAGGACACTGCCACACCCCGCGCAGTCCACCCGCCGCCCGGCCGCGCGCAATCCCTGCGACGGACAACAATAACAAGGTGCGTCTCCCGCGAGTGTCGGAGGCCGCACGAACCAAACGAATGACAGGCGGTGCAACGAGCAGCTGTGTTGTGCGTCTGACCCACGTGGCGGCGCGCCGCACTGCGCGTCGCCTTCGAGGTGGAAGGACGTGCTTTGCGTCAAATGTGCCACCGAAAATGGCGATTGCGTGTATTGGGAGGAGAGGCGAAGCCTTCTTGTGCCGTGCGGCTACAGTATAAGGACGCCAACGGCCATACCATGTTGAATACACCGGTTCTCGTCCGATCACCGAAGTTAAGCAACATCGGGCCCGGTTAGTACTTGGATGGGTGACCGCCTGGGAACACCGGGTGCTGTTGGCTCCCTCTCTTCTTTTAAATTTTATGTCACTACACCTGCCAGCCCTCTTTTCATACAAACTCTCAGGTGCGACGAAGATGCTTCCACAAGCATTTTAAACTACTGTATTAAACGTAAGATGCGAAATTACAGTAATGAACTCAGTTTGTACAAGAATGCGCGGAGGAAGAGTGCTAGGAACTCGTTGAAAATAACGAAACACTGCGAATCGACAGATGTGCTCTTGAAATGCGTCAGAGCCTACTGTTTTGTAGGAGCGCTAAATTCCAAAAACTAACTACATTAAAAAAAACCTGTTCCCGTCCGACCACCGAAGATAAGCAACAACGTTTATATTCGGATCGGCGACCGCCTGGGAACTCTGGCTGTCTTCATTTCTTGCTTTCTTGTCGCTACCCCTGCCAGCCGTTTTTTCATGCTACCTTTCTCATGTGACAAAGATGCTTCCATACTGATTTTAAACTATCGTAAGATACGATATTAAGGAACTCAGTTTGAAAAGAGTGCGCCAAGGAAGACTTGCAAAGAGTCTCTGGAAATAACAAAACAGTATGAAGTGACAGAAATGTTGTGAAATACGTCAGGGCATATTGTTTTGTAGCAGTGCACAACGGCAAATTTGTAAACAAAAATTTACCTTTCGTCGCTACAAGAGATGGATACTTTGTCGAAAAGCCTGTGTCTTGTGTGCATGTTTTCGCACCTTTCCACGGCACGGCGCGGCACAGAGCTGCTCTGGTAGCTCCGAACGGCCGCACACGTCGCCTCGGACACGCCGGTTCGGCCCGCGCCCATCTCGCAGATGTTCCTCGTGCTTGTGCTGTCATATGGACCGCGACCCGAGCGGCAGCGAGCGGCAGTCGAGCAAAGTCGGGACAAGTCGGGACGGAAGGTGACAGCCGATTATGCACCGTGCGAATTACGCAAATATCTAGAAGCGCGACGCGTGTCAGGCAGGTGAGAACGCTTCTCTCGGTCCAGCAGGACACTGCCACACCCCGCGCAGTCCACCCGCCGCCCGGCCGCGCGCAATCCCTGCGACGGACAACAATAACAAGGTGCGTCTCCCGCGAGTGTCGGAGGCCGCACGAACCAAACGAATGACAGGCGGTGCAACGAGCAGCTGTGTTGTGCGTCTGACCCACGTGGCGGCGCGCCGCACTGCGCGTCGCCTTCGAGGTGGAAGGACGTGCTTTGCGTCAAATGTGCCACCGAAAATGGCGATTGCGTGTATTGGGAGGAGAGGCGAAGCCTTCTTGTGCCGTGCGGCTACAGTATAAGGACGCCAACGGCCATACCATGTTGAATACACCGGTTCTCGTCCGATCACCGAAGTTAAGCAACATCGGGCCCGGTTAGTACTTGGATGGGTGACCGCCTGGGAACACCGGGTGCTGTTGGCTCCCTCTCTTCTTTTAAATTTTATGTCACTACACCTGCCAGCCCTCTTTTCATACAAACTCTCAGGTGCGACGAAGATGCTTCCACAAGCATTTTAAACTACTGTATTAAACGTAAGATGCGAAATTACAGTAATGAACTCAGTTTGTACAAGAATGCGCGGAGGAAGAGTGCTAGGAACTCGTTGAAAATAACGAAACACTGCGAATCGACAGATGTGCTCTTGAAATGCGTCAGAGCCTACTGTTTTGTAGGAGCGCTAAATTCCAAAAACTAACTACATTAAAAAAAACCTGTTCCCGTCCGACCACCGAAGATAAGCAACAACGTTTATATTCGGATCGGCGACCGCCTGGGAACTCTGGCTGTCTTCATTTCTTGCTTTCTTGTCGCTACCCCTGCCAGCCGTTTTTTCATGCTACCTTTCTCATGTGACAAAGATGCTTCCATACTGATTTTAAACTATCGTAAGATACGATATTAAGGAACTCAGTTTGAAAAGAGTGCGCCAAGGAAGACTTGCAAAGAGTCTCTGGAAATAACAAAACAGTATGAAGTGACAGAAATGTTGTGAAATACGTCAGGGCATATTGTTTTGTAGCAGTGCACAACGGCAAATTTGTAAACAAAAATTTACCTTTCGTCGCTACAAGAGATGGATACTTTGTCGAAAAGCCTGTGTCTTGTGTGCATGTTTTCGCACCTTTCCACGGCACGGCGCGGCACAGAGCTGCTCTGGTAGCTCCGAACGGCCGCACACGTCGCCTCGGACACGCCGGTTCGGCCCGCGCCCATCTCGCAGATGTTCCTCGTGCTTGTGCTGTCATATGGACCGCGACCCGAGCGGCAGCGAGCGGCAGTCGAGCAAAGTCGGGACAAGTCGGGACGGAAGGTGACAGCCGATTATGCACCGTGCGAATTACGCAAATATCTAGAAGCGCGACGCGTGTCAGGCAGGTGAGAACGCTTCTCTCGGTCCAGCAGGACACTGCCACACCCCGCGCAGTCCACCCGCCGCCCGGCCGCGCGCAATCCCTGCGACGGACAACAATAACAAGGTGCGTCTCCCGCGAGTGTCGGAGGCCGCACGAACCAAACGAATGACAGGCGGTGCAACGAGCAGCTGTGTTGTGCGTCTGACCCACGTGGCGGCGCGCCGCACTGCGCGTCGCCTTCGAGGTGGAAGGACGTGCTTTGCGTCAAATGTGCCACCGAAAATGGCGATTGCGTGTATTGGGAGGAGAGGCGAAGCCTTCTTGTGCCGTGCGGCTACAGTATAAGGACGCCAACGGCCATACCATGTTGAATACACCGGTTCTCGTCCGATCACCGAAGTTAAGCAACATCGGGCCCGGTTAGTACTTGGATGGGTGACCGCCTGGGAACACTGGGTGCTGTTGGCTCCCTCTCTTCTTTTAAATTTTATGTCACTACACCTGCCAGCCCTCTTTTCATACAAACTCTCAGGTGCGACGAAGATGCTTCCACAAGCATTTTAAACTACTGTATTAAACGTAAGATGCGAAATTACAGTAATGAACTCAGTTTGTACAAGAATGCGCGGAGGAAGAGTGCTAGGAACTCGTTGAAAATAACGAAACACTGCGAATCGACAGATGTGCTCTTGAAATGCGTCAGAGCCTACTGTTTTGTAGGAGCGCTAAATTCCAAAAACTAACTACATTAAAAAAAAACCTGTTCCCGTCCGACCACCGAAGATAAGCAACAACGTTTATATTCGGATCGGCGACCGCCTGGGAACTCTGGCTGTCTTCATTTCTTGCTTTCTTGTCGCTACCCCTGCCAGCCGTTTTTTCATGCTACCTTTCTCATGTGACAAAGATGCTTCCATACTGTTTTTAAACTATCGTAAGATACGATATTAAGGAACTCAGTTTGAAAAGAGTGCGCCAAGGAAGACTTGCAAAGAGTCTCTGGAAATAACAAAACAGTATGAAGTGACAGAAATGTTGTGAAATACGTCAGGGCATATTGTTTTGTAGCAGTGCACAACGGCAAATTTGTAAACAAAAATTTACCTTTCGTCGCTACAAGAGATGGATACTTTGTCGAAAAGCCTGTGTCTTGTGTGCATGTTTTCGCACCTTTCCACGGCACGGCGCGGCACAGAGCTGCTCTGGTAGCTCCGAACGGCCGCACACGTCGCCTCGGACACGCCGGTTCGGCCCGCGCCCATCTCGCAGATGTTCCTCGTGCTTGTGCTGTCATATGGACCGCGACCCGAGCGGCAGCGAGCGGCAGTCGAGCAAAGTCGGGACAAGTCGGGACGGAAGGTGACAGCCGATTATGCACCGTGCGAATTACGCAAATATCTAGAAGCGCGACGCGTGTCAGGCAGGTGAGAACGCTTCTCTCGGTCCAGCAGGACACTGCCACACCCCGCGCAGTCCACCCGCCGCCCGGCCGCGCGCAATCCCTGCGACGGACAACAATAACAAGGTGCGTCTCCCGCGAGTGTCGGAGGCCGCACGAACCAAACGAATGACAGGCGGTGCAACGAGCAGCTGTGTTGTGCGTCTGACCCACGTGGCGGCGCGCCGCACTGCGCGTCGCCTTCGAGGTGGAAGGACGTGCTTTGCGTCAAATGTGCCACCGAAAATGGCGATTGCGTGTATTGGGAGGAGAGGCGAAGCCTTCTTGTGCCGTGCGGCTACAAAATAAGGACGCCAACGGCCATACCATGTTGAATACACCGGTTCTCGTCCGATCACCGAAGTTAAGCAACATCGGGCCCGGTTAGTACTTGGATGGGTGACCGCCTGGGAACACCGGGTGCTGTTGGCTCCCTCTCTTCTTTTAAATTTTATGTCACTACACCTGCCAGCCCTCTTTTCATACAAACTCTCAGGTGCGACGAAGATGCTTCCACAAGCATTTTAAACTACTGTATTAAACGTAAGATGCGAAATTACAGTAATGAACTCAGTTTGTACAAGAATGCGCGGAGGAAGAGTGCTAGGAACTCGTTGAAAATAACGAAACACTGCGAATCGACAGATGTGCTCTTGAAATGCGTCAGAGCCTACTGTTTTGTAGGAGCGCTAAATTCCAAAAACTAACTACATTAAAAAAAACCTGTTCCCGTCCGACCACCGAAGATAAGCAACAACGTTTATATTCGGATCGGCGACCGCCTGGGAACTCTGGCTGTCTTCATTTCTTGCTTTCTTGTCGCTACCCCTGCCAGCCGTTTTTTCATGCTACCTTTCTCATGTGACAAAGATGCTTCCATACTGATTTTAAACTATCGTAAGATACGATATTAAGGAACTCAGTTTGAAAAGAGTGCGCCAAGGAAGACTTGCAAAGAGTCTCTGGAAATAACAAAACAGTATGAAGTGACAGAAATGTTGTGAAATACGTCAGGGCATATTGTTTTGTAGCAGTGCACAACGGCAAATTTGTAAACAAAAATTTACCTTTCGTCGCTACAAGAGATGGATACTTTGTCGAAAAGCCTGTGTCTTGTGTGCATGTTTTCGCACCTTTCCACGGCACGGCGCGGCACAGAGCTGCTCTGGTAGCTCCGAACGGCCGCACACGTCGCCTCGGACACGCCGGTTCGGCCCGCGCCCATCTCGCAGATGTTCCTCGTGCTTGTGCTGTCATATGGACCGCGACCCGAGCGGCAGCGAGCGGCAGTCGAGCAAAGTCGGGACAAGTCGGGACGGAAGGTGACAGCCGATTATGCACCGTGCGAATTACGCAAATATCTAGAAGCGCGACGCGTGTCAGGCAGGTGAGAACGCTTCTCTCGGTCCAGCAGGACACTGCCACACCCCGCGCAGTCCACCCGCCGCCCGGCCGCGCGCAATCCCTGCGACGGACAACAATAACAAGGTGCGTCTCCCGCGAGTGTCGGAGGCCGCACGAACCAAACGAATGACAGGCGGTGCAACGAGCAGCTGTGTTGTGCGTCTGACCCACGTGGCGGCGCGCCGCACTGCGCGTCGCCTTCGAGGTGGAAGGACGTGCTTTGCGTCAAATGTGCCACCGAAAATGGCGATTGCGTGTATTGGGAGGAGAGGCGAAGCCTTCTTGTGCCGTGCGGCTACAGTATAAGGACGCCAACGGCCATACCATGTTGAATACACCGGTTCTCGTCCGATCACCGAAGTTAAGCAACATCGGGCCCGGTTAGTACTTGGATGGGTGACCGCCTGGGAACACCGGGTGCTGTTGGCTCCCTCTCTTCTTTTAAATTTTATGTCACTACACCTGCCAGCCCTCTTTTCATACAAACTCTCAGGTGCGACGAAGATGCTTCCACAAGCATTTTAAACTACTGTATTAAACGTAAGATGCGAAATTACAGTAATGAACTCAGTTTGTACAAGAATGCGCGGAGGAAGAGTGCTAGGAACTCGTTGAAAATAACGAAACACTGCGAATCGACAGATGTGCTCTTGAAATGCGTCAGAGCCTACTGTTTTGTAGGAGCGCTAAATTCCAAAAACTAACTACATTAAAAAAAACCTGTTCCCGTCCGACCACCGAAGATAAGCAACAACGTTTATATTCGGATCGGCGACCGCCTGGGAACTCTGGCTGTCTTCATTTCTTGCTTTCTTGTCGCTACCCCTGCCAGCCGTTTTTTCATGCTACCTTTCTCATGTGACAAAGATGCTTCCATACTGATTTTAAACTATCGTAAGATACGATATTAAGGAACTCAGTTTGAAAAGAGTGCGCCAAGGAAGACTTGCAAAGAGTCTCTGGAAATAACAAAACAGTATGAAGTGACAGAAATGTTGTGAAATACGTCAGGGCATATTGTTTTGTAGCAGTGCACAACGGCAAATTTGTAAACAAAAATTTACCTTTCGTCGCTACAAGAGATGGATACTTTGTCGAAAAGCCTGTGTCTTGTGTGCATGTTTTCGCACCTTTCCACGGCACGGCGCGGCACAGAGCTGCTCTGGTAGCTCCGAACGGCCGCACACGTCGCCTCGGACACGCCGGTTCGGCCCGCGCCCATCTCGCAGATGTTCCTCGTGCTTGTGCTGTCATATGGACCGCGACCCGAGCGGCAGCGAGCGGCAGTCGAGCAAAGTCGGGACAAGTCGGGACGGAAGGTGACAGCCGATTATGCACCGTGCGAATTACGCAAATATCTAGAAGCGCGACGCGTGTCAGGCAGGTGAGAACGCTTCTCTCGGTCCAGCAGGACACTGCCACACCCCGCGCAGTCCACCCGCCGCCCGGCCGCGCGCAATCCCTGCGACGGACAACAATAACAAGGTGCGTCTCCCGCGAGTGTCGGAGGCCGCACGAACCAAACGAATGACAGGCGGTGCAACGAGCAGCTGTGTTGTGCGTCTGACCCACGTGGCGGCGCGCCGCACTGCGCGTCGCCTTCGAGGTGGAAGGACGTGCTTTGCGTCAAATGTGCCACCGAAAATGGCGATTGCGTGTATTGGGAGGAGAGGCGAAGCCTTCTTGTGCCGTGCGGCTACAGTATAAGGACGCCAACGGCCATACCATGTTGAATACACCGGTTCTCGTCCGATCACCGAAGTTAAGCAACATCGGGCCCGGTTAGTACTTGGATGGGTGACCGCCTGGGAACACCGGGTGCTGTTGGCTCCCTCTCTTCTTTTAAATTTTATGTCACTACACCTGCCAGCCCTCTTTTCATACAAACTCTCAGGTGCGACGAAGATGCTTCCACAAGCATTTTAAACTACTGTATTAAACGTAAGATGCGAAATTACAGTAATGAACTCAGTTTGTACAAGAATGCGCGGAGGAAGAGTGCTAGGAACTCGTTGAAAATAACGAAACACTGCGAATCGACAGATGTGCTCTTGAAATGCGTCAGAGCCTACTGTTTTGTAGGAGCGCTAAATTCCAAAAACTAACTACATTAAAAAAAACCTGTTCCCGTCCGACCACCGAAGATAAGCAACAACGTTTATATTCGGATCGGCGACCGCCTGGGAACTCTGGCTGTCTTCATTTCTTGCTTTCTTGTCGCTACCCCTGCCAGCCGTTTTTTCATGCTACCTTTCTCATGTGACAAAGATGCTTCCATACTGATTTTAAACTATCGTAAGATACGATATTAAGGAACTCAGTTTGAAAAGAGTGCGCCAAGGAAGACTTGCAAAGAGTCTCTGGAAATAACAAAACAGTATGAAGTGACAGAAATGTTGTGAAATACGTCAGGGCATATTGTTTTGTAGCAGTGCACAACGGCAAATTTGTAAACAAAAATTTACCTTTCGTCGCTACAAGAGATGGATACTTTGTCGAAAAGCCTGTGTCTTGTGTGCATGTTTTCGCACCTTTCCACGGCACGGCGCGGCACAGAGCTGCTCTGGTAGCTCCGAACGGCCGCACACGTCGCCTCGGACACGCCGGTTCGGCCCGCGCCCATCTCGCAGATGTTCCTCGTGCTTGTGCTGTCATATGGACCGCGACCCGAGCGGCAGCGAGCGGCAGTCGAGCAAAGTCGGGACAAGTCGGGACGGAAGGTGACAGCCGATTATGCACCGTGCGAATTACGCAAATATCTAGAAGCGCGACGCGTGTCAGGCAGGTGAGAACGCTTCTCTCGGTCCAGCAGGACACTGCCACACCCCGCGCAGTCCACCCGCCGCCCGGCCGCGCGCAATCCCTGCGACGGACAACAATAACAAGGTGCGTCTCCCGCGAGTGTCGGAGGCCGCACGAACCAAACGAATGACAGGCGGTGCAACGAGCAGCTGTGTTGTGCGTCTGACCCACGTGGCGGCGCGCCGCACTGCGCGTCGCCTTCGAGGTGGAAGGACGTGCTTTGCGTCAAATGTGCCACCGAAAATGGCGATTGCGTGTATTGGGAGGAGAGGCGAAGCCTTCTTGTGCCGTGCGGCTACAGTATAAGGACGCCAACGGCCATACCATGTTGAATACACCGGTTCTCGTCCGATCACCGAAGTTAAGCAACATCGGGCCCGGTTAGTATTTGGATGGGTGACCGCCTGGGAACACCGGGTGCTGTTGGCTCCCTCTCTTCTTTTAAATTTTATGTCACTACACCTGCCAGCCCTCTTTTCATACAAACTCTCAGGTGCGACGAAGATGCTTCCACAAGCATTTTAAACTACTGTATTAAACGTAAGATGCGAAATTACAGTAATGAACTCAGTTTGTACAAGAATGCGCGGAGGAAGAGTGCTAGGAACTCGTTGAAAATAACGAAACACTGCGAATCGACAGATGTGCTCTTGAAATGCGTCAGAGCCTACTGTTTTGTAGGAGCGCTAAATTCCAAAAACTAACTACATTAAAAAAAACCTGTTCCCGTCCGACCACCGAAGATAAGCAACAACGTTTATATTCGGATCGGCGACCGCCTGGGAACTCTGGCTGTCTTCATTTCTTGCTTTCTTGTCGCTACCCCTGCCAGCCGTTTTTTCATGCTACCTTTCTCATGTGACAAAGATGCTTCCATACTGATTTTAAACTATCGTAAGATACGATATTAAGGAACTCAGTTTGAAAAGAGTGCGCCAAGGAAGACTTGCAAAGAGTCTCTGGAAATAACAAAACAGTATGAAGTGACAGAAATGTTGTGAAATACGTCAGGGCATA
This sequence comes from Schistocerca gregaria, assembly GCF_023897955.1. Taxonomy (NCBI): domain Eukaryota; kingdom Metazoa; phylum Arthropoda; class Insecta; order Orthoptera; family Acrididae; genus Schistocerca; species Schistocerca gregaria. The sequence continues at coordinate 29,766 of NW_026062424.1, forward strand.
TTGTTTTGTAGCAGTGCACAACGGCAAATTTGTAAACAAAAATTTACCTTTCGTCGCTACAAGAGATGGATACTTTGTCGAAAAGCCTGTGTCTTGTGTGCATGTTTTCGCACCTTTCCACGGCACGGCGCGGCACAGAGCTGCTCTGGTAGCTCCGAACGGCCGCACACGTCGCCTCGGACACGCCGGTTCGGCCCGCGCCCATCTCGCAGATGTTCCTCGTGCTTGTGCTGTCATATGGACCGCGACCCGAGCGGCAGCGAGCGGCAGTCGAGCAAAGTCGGGACAAGTCGGGACGGAAGGTGACAGCCGATTATGCACCGTGCGAATTACGCAAATATCTAGAAGCGCGACGCGTGTCAGGCAGGTGAGAACGCTTCTCTCGGTCCAGCAGGACACTGCCACACCCCGCGCAGTCCACCCGCCGCCCGGCCGCGCGCAATCCCTGCGACGGACAACAATAACAAGGTGCGTCTCCCGCGAGTGTCGGAGGCCGCACGAACCAAACGAATGACAGGCGGTGCAACGAGCAGCTGTGTTGTGCGTCTGACCCACGTGGCGGCGCGCCGCACTGCGCGTCGCCTTCGAGGTGGAAGGACGTGCTTTGCGTCAAATGTGCCACCGAAAATGGCGATTGCGTGTATTGGGAGGAGAGGCGAAGCCTTCTTGTGCCGTGCGGCTACAGTATAAGGACGCCAACGGCCATACCATGTTGAATACACCGGTTCTCGTCCGATCACCGAAGTTAAGCAACATCGGGCCCGGTTAGTACTTGGATGGGTGACCGCCTGGGAACACCGGGTGCTGTTGGCTCCCTCTCTTCTTTTAAATTTTATGTCACTACACCTGCCAGCCCTCTTTTCATACAAACTCTCAGGTGCGACGAAGATGCTTCCACAAGCATTTTAAACTACTGTATTAAACGTAAGATGCGAAATTACAGTAATGAACTCAGTTTGTACAAGAATGCGCGGAGGAAGAGTGCTAGGAACTCGTTGAAAATAACGAAACACTGCGAATCGACAGATGTGCTCTTGAAATGCGTCAGAGCCTACTGTTTTGTAGGAGCGCTAAATTCCAAAAACTAACTACATTAAAAAAAACCTGTTCCCGTCCGACCACCGAAGATAAGCAACAACGTTTATATTCGGATCGGCGACCGCCTGGGAACTCTGGCTGTCTTCATTTCTTGCTTTCTTGTCGCTACCCCTGCCAGCCGTTTTTTCATGCTACCTTTCTCATGTGACAAAGATGCTTCCATACTGATTTTAAACTATCGTAAGATACGATATTAAGGAACTCAGTTTGAAAAGAGTGCGCCAAGGAAGACTTGCAAAGAGTCTCTGGAAATAACAAAACAGTATGAAGTGACAGAAATGTTGTGAAATACGTCAGGGCATATTGTTTTGTAGCAGTGCACAACGGCAAATTTGTAAACAAAAATTTACCTTTCGTCGCTACAAGAGATGGATACTTTGTCGAAAAGCCTGTGTCTTGTGTGCATGTTTTCGCACCTTTCCACGGCACGGCGCGGCACAGAGCTGCTCTGGTAGCTCCGAACGGCCGCACACGTCGCCTCGGACACGCCGGTTCGGCCCGCGCCCATCTCGCAGATGTTCCTCGTGCTTGTGCTGTCATATGGACCGCGACCCGAGCGGCAGCGAGCGGCAGTCGAGCAAAGTCGGGACAAGTCGGGACGGAAGGTGACAGCCGATTATGCACCGTGCGAATTACGCAAATATCTAGAAGCGCGACGCGTGTCAGGCAGGTGAGAACGCTTCTCTCGGTCCAGCAGGACACTGCCACACCCCGCGCAGTCCACCCGCCGCCCGGCCGCGCGCAATCCCTGCGACGGACAACAATAACAAGGTGCGTCTCCCGCGAGTGTCGGAGGCCGCACGAACCAAACGAATGACAGGCGGTGCAACGAGCAGCTGTGTTGTGCGTCTGACCCACGTGGCGGCGCGCCGCACTGCGCGTCGCCTTCGAGGTGGAAGGACGTGCTTTGCGTCAAATGTGCCACCGAAAATGGCGATTGCGTGTATTGGGAGGAGAGGCGAAGCCTTCTTGTGCCGTGCGGCTACAGTATAAGGACGCCAACGGCCATACCATGTTGAATACACCGGTTCTCGTCCGATCACCGAAGTTAAGCAACATCGGGCCCGGTTAGTACTTGGATGGGTGACCGCCTGGGAACACCGGGTGCTGTTGGCTCCCTCTCTTCTTTTAAATTTTATGTCACTACACCTGCCAGCCCTCTTTTCATACAAACTCTCAGGTGCGACGAAGATGCTTCCACAAGCATTTTAAACTACTGTATTAAACGTAAGATGCGAAATTACAGTAATGAACTCAGTTTGTACAAGAATGCGCGGAGGAAGAGTGCTAGGAACTCGTTGAAAATAACGAAACACTGCGAATCGACAGATGTGCTCTTGAAATGCGTCAGAGCCTACTGTTTTGTAGGAGCGCTAAATTCCAAAAACTAACTACATTAAAAAAAACCTGTTCCCGTCCGACCACCGAAGATAAGCAACAACGTTTATATTCGGATCGGCGACCGCCTGGGAACTCTGGCTGTCTTCATTTCTTGCTTTCTTGTCGCTACCCCTGCCAGCCGTTTTTTCATGCTACCTTTCTCATGTGACAAAGATGCTTCCATACTGATTTTAAACTATCGTAAGATACGATATTAAGGAACTCAGTTTGAAAAGAGTGCGCCAAGGAAGACTTGCAAAGAGTCTCTGGAAATAACAAAACAGTATGAAGTGACAGAAATGTTGTGAAATACGTCAGGGCATATTGTTTTGTAGCAGTGCACAACGGCAAATTTGTAAACAAAAATTTACCTTTCGTCGCTACAAGAGATGGATACTTTGTCGAAAAGCCTGTGTCTTGTGTGCATGTTTTCGCACCTTTCCACGGCACGGCGCGGCACAGAGCTGCTCTGGTAGCTCCGAACGGCCGCACACGTCGCCTCGGACACGCCGGTTCGGCCCGCGCCCATCTCGCAGATGTTCCTCGTGCTTGTGCTGTCATATGGACCGCGACCCGAGCGGCAGCGAGCGGCAGTCGAGCAAAGTCGGGACAAGTCGGGACGGAAGGTGACAGCCGATTATGCACCGTGCGAATTACGCAAATATCTAGAAGCGCGACGCGTGTCAGGCAGGTGAGAACGCTTCTCTCGGTCCAGCAGGACACTGCCACACCCCGCGCAGTCCACCCGCCGCCCGGCCGCGCGCAATCCCTGCGACGGACAACAATAACAAGGTGCGTCTCCCGCGAGTGTCGGAGGCCGCACGAACCAAACGAATGACAGGCGGTGCAACGAGCAGCTGTGTTGTGCGTCTGACCCACGTGGCGGCGCGCCGCACTGCGCGTCGCCTTCGAGGTGGAAGGACGTGCTTTGCGTCAAATGTGCCACCGAAAATGGCGATTGCGTGTATTGGGAGGAGAGGCGAAGCCTTCTTGTGCCGTGCGGCTACAGTATAAGGACGCCAACGGCCATACCATGTTGAATACACCGGTTCTCGTCCGATCACCGAAGTTAAGCAACATCGGGCCCGGTTAGTACTTGGATGGGTGACCGCCTGGGAACACCGGGTGCTGTTGGCTCCCTCTCTTCTTTTAAATTTTATGTCACTACACCTGCCAGCCCTCTTTTCATACAAACTCTCAGGTGCGACGAAGATGCTTCCACAAGCATTTTAAACTACTGTATTAAACGTAAGATGCGAAATTACAGTAATGAACTCAGTTTGTACAAGAATGCGCGGAGGAAGAGTGCTAGGAACTCGTTGAAAATAACGAAACACTGCGAATCGACAGATGTGCTCTTGAAATGCGTCAGAGCCTACTGTTTTGTAGGAGCGCTAAATTCCAAAAACTAACTACATTAAAAAAAACCTGTTCCCGTCCGACCACCGAAGATAAGCAACAACGTTTATATTCGGATCGGCGACCGCCTGGGAACTCTGGCTGTCTTCATTTCTTGCTTTCTTGTCGCTACCCCTGCCAGCCGTTTTTTCATGCTACCTTTCTCATGTGACAAAGATGCTTCCATACTGATTTTAAACTATCGTAAGATACGATATTAAGGAACTCAGTTTGAAAAGAGTGCGCCAAGGAAGACTTGCAAAGAGTCTCTGGAAATAACAAAACAGTATGAAGTGACAGAAATGTTGTGAAATACGTCAGGGCATATTGTTTTGTAGCAGTGCACAACGGCAAATTTGTAAACAAAAATTTACCTTTCGTCGCTACAAGAGATGGATACTTTGTCGAAAAGCCTGTGTCTTGTGTGCATGTTTTCGCACCTTTCCACGGCACGGCGCGGCACAGAGCTGCTCTGGTAGCTCCGAACGGCCGCACACGTCGCCTCGGACACGCCGGTTCGGCCCGCGCCCATCTCGCAGATGTTCCTCGTGCTTGTGCTGTCATATGGACCGCGACCCGAGCGGCAGCGAGCGGCAGTCGAGCAAAGTCGGGACAAGTCGGGACGGAAGGTGACAGCCGATTATGCACCGTGCGAATTACGCAAATATCTAGAAGCGCGACGCGTGTCAGGCAGGTGAGAACGCTTCTCTCGGTCCAGCAGGACACTGCCACACCCCGCGCAGTCCACCCGCCGCCCGGCCGCGCGCAATCCCTGCGACGGACAACAATAACAAGGTGCGTCTCCCGCGAGTGTCGGAGGCCGCACGAACCAAACGAATGACAGGCGGTGCAACGAGCAGCTGTGTTGTGCGTCTGACCCACGTGGCGGCGCGCCGCACTGCGCGTCGCCTTCGAGGTGGAAGGACGTGCTTTGCGTCAAATGTGCCACCGAAAATGGCGATTGCGTGTATTGGGAGGAGAGGCGAAGCCTTCTTGTGCCGTGCGGCTACAGTATAAGGACGCCAACGGCCATACCATGTTGAATACACCGGTTCTCGTCCGATCACCGAAGTTAAGCAACATCGGGCCCGGTTAGTACTTGGATGGGTGACCGCCTGGGAACACCGGGTGCTGTTGGCTCCCTCTCTTCTTTTAAATTTTATGTCACTACACCTGCCAGCCCTCTTTTCATACAAACTCTCAGGTGCGACGAAGATGCTTCCACAAGCATTTTAAACTACTGTATTAAACGTAAGATGCGAAATTACAGTAATGAACTCAGTTTGTACAAGAATGCGCGGAGGAAGAGTGCTAGGAACTCGTTGAAAATAACGAAACACTGCGAATCGACAGATGTGCTCTTGAAATGCGTCAGAGCCTACTGTTTTGTAGGAGCGCTAAATTCCAAAAACTAACTACATTAAAAAAAACCTGTTCCCGTCCGACCACCGAAGATAAGCAACAACGTTTATATTCGGATCGGCGACCGCCTGGGAACTCTGGCTGTCTTCATTTCTTGCTTTCTTGTCGCTACCCCTGCCAGCCGTTTTTTCATGCTACCTTTCTCATGTGACAAAGATGCTTCCATACTGATTTTAAACTATCGTAAGATACGATATTAAGGAACTCAGTTTGAAAAGAGTGCGCCAAGGAAGACTTGCAAAGAGTCTCTGGAAATAACAAAACAGTATGAAGTGACAGAAATGTTGTGAAATACGTCAGGGCATATTGTTTTGTAGCAGTGCACAACGGCAAATTTGTAAACAAAAATTTACCTTTCGTCGCTACAAGAGATGGATACTTTGTCGAAAAGCCTGTGTCTTGTGTGCATGTTTTCGCACCTTTCCACGGCACGGCGCGGCACAGAGCTGCTCTGGTAGCTCCGAACGGCCGCACACGTCGCCTCGGACACGCCGGTTCGGCCCGCGCCCATCTCGCAGATGTTCCTCGTGCTTGTGCTGTCATATGGACCGCGACCCGAGCGGCAGCGAGCGGCAGTCGAGCAAAGTCGGGACAAGTCGGGACGGAAGGTGACAGCCGATTATGCACCGTGCGAATTACGCAAATATCTAGAAGCGCGACGCGTGTCAGGCAGGTGAGAACGCTTCTCTCGGTCCAGCAGGACACTGCCACACCCCGCGCAGTCCACCCGCCGCCCGGCCGCGCGCAATCCCTGCGACGGACAACAATAACAAGGTGCGTCTCCCGCGAGTGTCGGAGGCCGCACGAACCAAACGAATGACAGGCGGTGCAACGAGCAGCTGTGTTGTGCGTCTGACCCACGTGGCGGCGCGCCGCACTGCGCGTCGCCTTCGAGGTGGAAGGACGTGCTTTGCGTCAAATGTGCCACCGAAAATGGCGATTGCGTGTATTGGGAGGAGAGGCGAAGCCTTCTTGTGCCGTGCGGCTACAGTATAAGGACGCCAACGGCCATACCATGTTGAATACACCGGTTCTCGTCCGATCACCGAAGTTAAGCAACATCGGGCCCGGTTAGTACTTGGATGGGTGACCGCCTGGGAACACCGGGTGCTGTTGGCTCCCTCTCTTCTTTTAAATTTTATGTCACTACACCTGCCAGCCCTCTTTTCATACAAACTCTCAGGTGCGACGAAGATGCTTCCACAAGCATTTTAAACTACTGTATTAAACGTAAGATGCGAAATTACAGTAATGAACTCAGTTTGTACAAGAATGCGCGGAGGAAGAGTGCTAGGAACTCGTTGAAAATAACGAAACACTGCGAATCGACAGATGTGCTCTTGAAATGCGTCAGAGCCTACTGTTTTGTAGGAGCGCTAAATTCCAAAAACTAACTACATTAAAAAAAACCTGTTCCCGTCCGACCACCGAAGATAAGCAACAACGTTTATATTCGGATCGGCGACCGCCTGGGAACTCTGGCTGTCTTCATTTCTTGCTTTCTTGTCGCTACCCCTGCCAGCCGTTTTTTCATGCTACCTTTCTCATGTGACAAAGATGCTTCCATACTGATTTTAAACTATCGTAAGATACGATATTAAGGAACTCAGTTTGAAAAGAGTGCGCCAAGGAAGACTTGCAAAGAGTCTCTGGAAATAACAAAACAGTATGAAGTGACAGAAATGTTGTGAAATACGTCAGGGCATATTGTTTTGTAGCAGTGCACAACGGCAAATTTGTAAACAAAAATTTACCTTTCGTCGCTACAAGAGATGGATACTTTGTCGAAAAGCCTGTGTCTTGTGTGCATGTTTTCGCACCTTTCCACGGCACGGCGCGGCACAGAGCTGCTCTGGTAGCTCCGAACGGCCGCACACGTCGCCTCGGACACGCCGGTTCGGCCCGCGCCCATCTCGCAGATGTTCCTCGTGCTTGTGCTGTCATATGGACCGCGACCCGAGCGGCAGCGAGCGGCAGTCGAGCAAAGTCGGGACAAGTCGGGACGGAAGGTGACAGCCGATTATGCACCGTGCGAATTACGCAAATATCTAGAAGCGCGACGCGTGTCAGGCAGGTGAGAACGCTTCTCTCGGTCCAGCAGGACACTGCCACACCCCGCGCAGTCCACCCGCCGCCCGGCCGCGCGCAATCCCTGCGACGGACAACAATAACAAGGTGCGTCTCCCGCGAGTGTCGGAGGCCGCACGAACCAAACGAATGACAGGCGGTGCAACGAGCAGCTGTGTTGTGCGTCTGACCCACGTGGCGGCGCGCCGCACTGCGCGTCGCCTTCGAGGTGGAAGGACGTGCTTTGCGTCAAATGTGCCACCGAAAATGGCGATTGCGTGTATTGGGAGGAGAGGCGAAGCCTTCTTGTGCCGTGCGGCTACAGTATAAGGACGCCAACGGCCATACCATGTTGAATACACCGGTTCTCGTCCGATCACCGAAGTTAAGCAACATCGGGCCCGGTTAGTACTTGGATGGGTGACCGCCTGGGAACACCGGGTGCTGTTGGCTCCCTCTCTTCTTTTAAATTTTATGTCACTACACCTGCCAGCCCTCTTTTCATACAAACTCTCAGGTGCGACGAAGATGCTTCCACAAGCATTTTAAACTACTGTATTAAACGTAAGATGCGAAATTACAGTAATGAACTCAGTTTGTACAAGAATGCGCGGAGGAAGAGTGCTAGGAACTCGTTGAAAATAACGAAACACTGCGAATCGACAGATGTGCTCTTGAAATGCGTCAGAGCCTACTGTTTTGTAGGAGCGCTAAATTCCAAAAACTAACTACATTAAAAAAAACCTGTTCCCGTCCGACCACCGAAGATAAGCAACAACGTTTATATTCGGATCGGCGACCGCCTGGGAACTCTGGCTGTCTTCATTTCTTGCTTTCTTGTCGCTACCCCTGCCAGCCGTTTTTTCATGCTACCTTTCTCATGTGACAAAGATGCTTCCATACTGATTTTAAACTATCGTAAGATACGATATTAAGGAACTCAGTTTGAAAAGAGTGCGCCAAGGAAGACTTGCAAAGAGTCTCTGGAAATAACAAAACAGTATGAAGTGACAGAAATGTTGTGAAATACGTCAGGGCATATTGTTTTGTAGCAGTGCACAACGGCAAATTTGTAAACAAAAATTTACCTTTCGTCGCTACAAGAGATGGATACTTTGTCGAAAAGCCTGTGTCTTGTGTGCATGTTTTCGCACCTTTCCACGGCACGGCGCGGCACAGAGCTGCTCTGGTAGCTCCGAACGGCCGCACACGTCGCCTCGGACACGCCGGTTCGGCCCGCGCCCATCTCGCAGATGTTCCTCGTGCTTGTGCTGTCATATGGACCGCGACCCGAGCGGCAGCGAGCGGCAGTCGAGCAAAGTCGGGACAAGTCGGGACGGAAGGTGACAGCCGATTATGCACCGTGCGAATTACGCAAATATCTAGAAGCGCGACGCGTGTCAGGCAGGTGAGAACGCTTCTCTCGGTCCAGCAGGACACTGCCACACCCCGCGCAGTCCACCCGCCGCCCGGCCGCGCGCAATCCCTGCGACGGACAACAATAACAAGGTGCGTCTCCCGCGAGTGTCGGAGGCCGCACGAACCAAACGAATGACAGGCGGTGCAACGAGCAGCTGTGTTGTGCGTCTGACCCACGTGGCGGCGCGCCGCACTGCGCGTCGCCTTCGAGGTGGAAGGACGTGCTTTGCGTCAAATGTGCCACCGAAAATGGCGATTGCGTGTATTGGGAGGAGAGGCGAAGCCTTCTTGTGCCGTGCGGCTACAGTATAAGGACGCCAACGGCCATACCATGTTGAATACACCGGTTCTCGTCCGATCACCGAAGTTAAGCAACATCGGGCCCGGTTAGTACTTGGATGGGTGACCGCCTGGGAACACCGGGTGCTGTTGGCTCCCTCTGTTCTTTTAAATTTTATGTCACTACACCTGCCAGCCCTCTTTTCATACAAACTCTCAGGTGCGACGAAGATGCTTCCACAAGCATTTTAAACTACTGTATTAAACGTAAGATGCGAAATTACAGTAATGAACTCAGTTTGTACAAGAATGCGCGGAGGAAGAGTGCTAGGAACTCGTTGAAAATAACGAAACACTGCGAATCGACAGATGTGCTCTTGAAATGCGTCAGAGCCTACTGTTTTGTAGGAGCGCTAAATTCCAAAAACTAACTACATTAAAAAAAACCTGTTCCCGTCCGACCACCGAAGATAAGCAACAACGTTTATATTCGGATCGGCGACCGCCTGGGAACTCTGGCTGTCTTCATTTCTTGCTTTCTTGTCGCTACCCCTGCCAGCCGTTTTTTCATGCTACCTTTCTCATGTGACAAAGATGCTTCCATACTGATTTTAAACTATCGTAAGATACGATATTAAGGAACTCAGTTTGAAAAGAGTGCGCCAAGGAAGACTTGCAAAGAGTCTCTGGAAATAACAAAACAGTATGAAGTGACAGAAATGTTGTGAAATACGTCAGGGCATATTGTTTTGTAGCAGTGCACAACGGCAAATTTGTAAACAAAAATTTACCTTTCGTCGCTACAAGAGATGGATACTTTGTCGAAAAGCCTGTGTCTTGTGTGCATGTTTTCGCACCTTTCCACGGCACGGCGCGGCACAGAGCTGCTCTGGTAGCTCCGAACGGCCGCACACGTCGCCTCGGACACGCCGGTTCGGCCCGCGCCCATCTCGCAGATGTTCCTCGTGCTTGTGCTGTCATATGGACCGCGACCCGAGCGGCAGCGAGCGGCAGTCGAGCAAAGTCGGGACAAGTCGGGACGGAAGGTGACAGCCGATTATGCACCGTGCGAATTACGCAAATATCTAGAAGCGCGACGCGTGTCAGGCAGGTGAGAACGCTTCTCTCGGTCCAGCAGGACACTGCCACACCCCGCGCAGTCCACCCGCCGCCCGGCCGCGCGCAATCCCTGCGACGGACAACAATAACAAGGTGCGTCTCCCGCGAGTGTCGGAGGCCGCACGAACCAAACGAATGACAGGCGGTGCAACGAGCAGCTGTGTTGTGCGTCTGACCCACGTGGCGGCGCGCCGCACTGCGCGTCGCCTTCGAGGTGGAAGGACGTGCTTTGCGTCAAATGTGCCACCGAAAATGGCGATTGCGTGTATTGGGAGGAGAGGCGAAGCCTTCTTGTGCCGTGCGGCTACAGTATAAGGACGCCAACGGCCATACCATGTTGAATACACCGGTTCTCGTCCGATCACCGAAGTTAAGCAACATCGGGCCCGGTTAGTACTTGGATGGGTGACCGCCTGGGAACACCGGGTGCTGTTGGCTCCCTCTCTTCTTTTAAATTTTATGTCACTACACCTGCCAGCCCTCTTTTCATACAAACTCTCAGGTGCGACGAAGATGCTTCCACAAGCATTTTAAACTACTGTATTAAACGTAAGATGCGAAATTACAGTAATGAACTCAGTTTGTACAAGAATGCGCGGAGGAAGAGTGCTAGGAACTCGTTGAAAATAACGAAACACTGCGAATCGACAGATGTGCTCTTGAAATGCGTCAGAGCCTACTGTTTTGTAGGAGCGCTAAATTCCAAAAACTAACTACATTAAAAAAAACCTGTTCCCGTCCGACCACCGAAGATAAGCAACAACGTTTATATTCGGATCGGCGACCGCCTGGGAACTCTGGCTGTCTTCATTTCTTGCTTTCTTGTCGCTACCCCTGCCAGCCGTTTTTTCATGCTACCTTTCTCATGTGACAAAGATGCTTCCATACTGATTTTAAACTATCGTAAGATACGATATTAAGGAACTCAGTTTGAAAAGAGTGCGCCAAGGAAGACTTGCAAAGAGTCTCTGGAAATAACAAAACAGTATGAAGTGACAGAAATGTTGTGAAATACGTCAGGGCATATTGTTTTGTAGCAGTGCACAACGGCAAATTTGTAAACAAAAATTTACCTTTCGTCGCTACAAGAGATGGATACTTTGTCGAAAAGCCTGTGTCTTGTGTGCATGTTTTCGCACCTTTCCACGGCACGGCGCGGCACAGAGCTGCTCTGGTAGCTCCGAACGGCCGCACACGTCGCCTCGGACACGCCGGTTCGGCCCGCGCCCATCTCGCAGATGTTCCTCGTGCTTGTGCTGTCATATGGACCGCGACCCGAGCGGCAGCGAGCGGCAGTCGAGCAAAGTCGGGACAAGTCGGGACGGAAGGTGACAGCCGATTATGCACCGTGCGAATTACGCAAATATCTAGAAGCGCGACGCGTGTCAGGCAGGTGAGAACGCTTCTCTCGGTCCAGCAGGACACTGCCACACCCCGCGCAGTCCACCCGCCGCCCGGCCGCGCGCAATCCCTGCGACGGACAACAATAACAAGGTGCGTCTCCCGCGAGTGTCGGAGGCCGCACGAACCAAACGAATGACAGGCGGTGCAACGAGCAGCTGTGTTGTGCGTCTGACCCACGTGGCGGCGCGCCGCACTGCGCGTCGCCTTCGAGGTGGAAGGACGTGCTTTGCGTCAAATGTGCCACCGAAAATGGCGATTGCGTGTATTGGGAGGAGAGGCGAAGCCTTCTTGTGCCGTGCGGCTACAGTATAAGGACGCCAACGGCCATACCATGTTGAATACACCGGTTCTCGTCCGATCACCGAAGTTAAGCAACATCGGGCCCGGTTAGTACTTGGATGGGTGACCGCCTGGGAACACCGGGTGCTGTTGGCTCCCTCTCTTCTTTTAAATTTTATGTCACTACACCTGCCAGCCCTCTTTTCATACAAACTCTCAGGTGCGACGAAGATGCTTCCACAAGCATTTTAAACTACTGTATTAAACGTAAGATGCGAAATTACAGTAATGAACTCAGTTTGTACAAGAATGCGCGGAGGAAGAGTGCTAGGAACTTGTTGAAAATAACGAAACACTGCGAATCGACAGATGTGCTCTTGAAATGCGTCAGAGCCTACTGTTTTGTAGGAGCGCTAAATTCCAAAAACTAACTACATTAAAAAAAACCTGTTCCCGTCCGACCACCGAAGATAAGCAACAACGTTTATATTCGGATCGGCGACCGCCTGGGAACTCTGGCTGTCTTCATTTCTTGCTTTCTTGTCGCTACCCCTGCCAGCCGTTTTTTCATGCTACCTTTCTCATGCGACAAAGATGCTTCCATACTGATTTTAAACTATCGTAAGATACGATATTAAGGAACTCAGTTTGAAAAGAGTGCGCCAAGGAAGACTTGCAAAGAGTCTCTGGAAATAACAAAACAGTATGAAGTGACAGAAATGTTGTGAAATACGTCAGGGCATATTGTTTTGTAGCAGTGCACAACGGCAAATTTGTAAACAAAAATTTACCTTTCGTCGCTACAAGAGATGGATACTTTGTCGAAAAGCCTGTGTCTTGTGTGCATGTTTTCGCACCTTTCCACGGCACGGCGCGGCACAGAGCTGCTCTGGTAGCTCCGAACGGCCGCACACGTCGCCTCGGACACGCCGGTTCGGCCCGCGCCCATCTCGCAGATGTTCCTCGTGCTTGTGCTGTCATATGGACCGCGACCCGAGCGGCAGCGAGCGGCAGTCGAGCAAAGTCGGGACAAGTCGGGACGGAAGGTGACAGCCGATTATGCACCGTGCGAATTACGCAAATATCTAGAAGCGCGACGCGTGTCAGGCAGGTGAGAACGCTTCTCTCGGTCCAGCAGGACACTGCCACACCCCGCGCAGTCCACCCGCCGCCCGGCCGCGCGCAATCCCTGCGACGGACAACAATAACAAGGTGCGTCTCCCGCGAGTGTCGGAGGCCGCACGAACCAAACGAATGACAGGCGGTGCAACGAGCAGCTGTGTTGTGCGTCTGACCCACGTGGCGGCGCGCCGCACTGCGCGTCGCCTTCGAGGTGGAAGGACGTGCTTTGCGTCAAATGTGCCACCGAAAATGGCGATTGCGTGTATTGGGAGGAGAGGCGAAGCCTTCTTGTGCCGTGCGGCTACAGTATAAGGATGCCAACGGCCATACCATGTTGAATACACCGGTTCTCGTCCGATCACCGAAGTTAAGCAACATCGGGCCCGGTTAGTACTTGGATGGGTGACCGCCTGGGAACACCGGGTGCTGTTGGCTCCCTCTGTTCTTTTAAATTTTATGTCACTACACCTGCCAGCCCTCTTTTCATACAAACTCTCAGGTGCGACGAAGATGCTTCCACAAGCATTTTAAACTACTGTATTAAACGTAAGATGCGAAATTACAGTAATGAACTCAGTTTGTACAAGAATGCGCGGAGGAAGAGTGCTAGGAACTCGTTGAAAATAACGAAACACTGCGAATCGACAGATGTGCTCTTGAAATGCGTCAGAGCCTACTGTTTTGTAGGAGCGCTAAATTCCAAAAACTAACTACATTAAAAAAAACCTGTTCCCGTCCGACCACCGAAGATAAGCAACAACGTTTATATTCGGATCGGCGACCGCCTGGGAACTCTGGCTGTCTTCATTTCTTGCTTTCTTGTCGCTACCCCTGCCAGCCGTTTTTTCATGCTACCTTTCTCATGTGACAAAGATGCTTCCATACTGATTTTAAACTATCGTAAGATACGATATTAAGGAACTCAGTTTGAAAAGAGTGCGCCAAGGAAGACTTGCAAAGAGTCTCTGGAAATAACAAAACAGTATGAAGTGACAGAAATGTTGTGAAATACGTCAGGGCATATTGTTTTGTAGCAGTGCACAACGGCAAATTTGTAAACAAAAATTTACCTTTCGTCGCTACAAGAGATGGATACTTTGTCGAAAAGCCTGTGTCTTGTGTGCATGTTTTCGCACCTTTCCACGGCACGGCGCGGCACAGAGCTGCTCTGGTAGCTCCGAACGGCCGCACACGTCGCCTCGGACACGCCGGTTCGGCCCGCGCCCATCTCGCAGATGTTCCTCGTGCTTGTGCTGTCATATGGACCGCGACCCGAGCGGCAGCGAGCGGCAGTCGAGCAAAGTCGGGACAAGTCGGGACGGAAGGTGACAGCCGATTATGCACCGTGCGAATTACGCAAATATCTAGAAGCGCGACGCGTGTCAGGCAGGTGAGAACGCTTCTCTCGGTCCAGCAGGACACTGCCACACCCCGCGCAGTCCACCCGCCGCCCGGCCGCGCGCAATCCCTGCGACGGACAACAATAACAAGGTGCGTCTCCCGCGAGTGTCGGAGGCCGCACGAACCAAACGAATGACAGGCGGTGCAACGAGCAGCTGTGTTGTGCGTCTGACCCACGTGGCGGCGCGCCGCACTGCGCGTCGCCTTCGAGGTGGAAGGACGTGCTTTGCGTCAAATGTGCCACCGAAAATGGCGATTGCGTGTATTGGGAGGAGAGGCGAAGCCTTCTTGTGCCGTGCGGCTACAGTATAAGGACGCCAACGGCCATACCATGTTGAATACACCGGTTCTCGTCCGATCACCGAAGTTAAGCAACATCGGGCCCGGTTAGTACTTGGATGGGTGACCGCCTGGGAACACCGGGTGCTGTTGGCTCCCTCTCTTCTTTTAAATTTTATGTCACTACACCTGCCAGCCCTCTTTTCATACAAACTCTCAGGTGCGACGAAGATGCTTCCACAAGCATTTTAAACTACTGTATTAAACGTAAGATGCGAAATTACAGTAATGAACTCAGTTTGTACAAGAATGCGCGGAGGAAGAGTGCTAGGAACTCGTTGAAAATAACGAAACACTGCGAATCGACAGATGTGCTCTTGAAATGCGTCAGAGCCTACTGTTTTGTAGGAGCGCTAAATTCCAAAAACTAACTACATTAAAAAAAACCTGTTCCCGTCCGACCACCGAAGATAAGCAACAACGTTTATATTCGGATCGGCGACCGCCTGGGAACTCTGGCTGTCTTCATTTCTTGCTTTCTTGTCGCTACCCCTGCCAGCCGTTTTTTCATGCTACCTTTCTCATGTGACAAAGATGCTTCCATACTGATTTTAAACTATCGTAAGATACGATATTAAGGAACTCAGTTTGAAAAGAGTGCGCCAAGGAAGACTTGCAAAGAGTCTCTGGAAATAACAAAACAGTATGAAGTGACAGAAATGTTGTGAAATACGTCAGGGCATATTGTTTTGTAGCAGTGCACAACGGCAAATTTGTAAACAAAAATTTACCTTTCGTCGCTACAAGAGATGGATACTTTGTCGAAAAGCCTGTGTCTTGTGTGCATGTTTTCGCACCTTTCCACGGCACGGCGCGGCACAGAGCTGCTCTGGTAGCTCCGAACGGCCGCACACGTCGCCTCGGACACGCCGGTTCGGCCCGCGCCCATCTCGCAGATGTTCCTCGTGCTTGTGCTGTCATATGGACCGCGACCCGAGCGGCAGCGAGCGGCAGTCGAGCAAAGTCGGGACAAGTCGGGACGGAAGGTGACAGCCGATTATGCACCGTGCGAATTACGCAAATATCTAGAAGCGCGACGCGTGTCAGGCAGGTGAGAACGCTTCTCTCGGTCCAGCAGGACACTGCCACACCCCGCGCAGTCCACCCGCCGCCCGGCCGCGCGCAATCCCTGCGACGGACAACAATAACAAGGTGCGTCTCCCGCGAGTGTCGGAGGCCGCACGAACCAAACGAATGACAGGCGGTGCAACGAGCAGCTGTGTTGTGCGTCTGACCCACGTGGCGGCGCGCCGCACTGCGCGTCGCCTTCGAGGTGGAAGGACGTGCTTTGCGTCAAATGTGCCACCGAAAATGGCGATTGCGTGTATTGGGAGGAGAGGCGAAGCCTTCTTGTGCCGTGCGGCTACAGTATAAGGACGCCAACGGCCATACCATGTTGAATACACCGGTTCTCGTCCGATCACCGAAGTTAAGCAACATCGGGCTCGGTTAGTACTTGGATGGGTGACCGCCTGGGAACACCGGGTGCTGTTGGCTCCCTCTCTTCTTTTAAATTTTATGTCACTACACCTGCCAGCCCTCTTTTCATACAAACTCTCAGGTGCGACGAAGATGCTTCCACAAGCATTTTAAACTACTGTATTAAACGTAAGATGCGAAATTACAGTAATGAACTCAGTTTGTACAAGAATGCGCGGAGGAAGAGTGCTAGGAACTCGTTGAAAATAACGAAACACTGCGAATCGACAGATGTGCTCTTGAAATGCGTCAGAGCCTACTGTTTTGTAGGAGCGCTAAATTCCAAAAACTAACTACATTAAAAAAAACCTGTTCCCGTCCGACCACCGAAGATAAGCAACAACGTTTATATTCGGATCGGCGACCGCCTGGGAACTCTGGCTGTCTTCATTTCTTGCTTTCTTGTCGCTACCCCTGCCAGCCGTTTTTTCATGCTACCTTTCTCATGCGACAAAGATGCTTCCATACTGATTTTAAACTATCGTAAGATACGATATTAAGGAACTCAGTTTGAAAAGAGTGCGCCAAGGAAGACTTGCAAAGAGTCTCTGGAAATAACAAAACAGTATGAAGTGACAGAAATGTTGTGAAATACGTCAGGGCATATTGTTTTGTAGCAGTGCACAACGGCAAATTTGTAAACAAAAATTTACCTTTCGTCGCTACAAGAGATGGATACTTTGTCGAAAAGCCTGTGTCTTGTGTGCATGTTTTCGCACCTTTCCACGGCACGGCGCGGCACAGAGCTGCTCTGGTAGCTCCGAACGGCCGCACACGTCGCCTCGGACACGCCGGTTCGGCCCGCGCCCATCTCGCAGATGTTCCTCGTGCTTGTGCTGTCATATGGACCGCGACCCGAGCGGCAGCGAGCGGCAGTCGAGCAAAGTCGGGACAAGTCGGGACGGAAGGTGACAGCCGATTATGCACCGTGCGAATTACGCAAATATCTAGAAGCGCGACGCGTGTCAGGCAGGTGAGAACGCTTCTCTCGGTCCAGCAGGACACTGCCACACCCCGCGCAGTCCACCCGCCGCCCGGCCGCGCGCAATCCCTGCGACGGACAACAATAACAAGGTGCGTCTCCCGCGAGTGTCGGAGGCCGCACGAACCAAACGAATGACAGGCGGTGCAACGAGCAGCTGTGTTGTGCGTCTGACCCACGTGGCGGCGCGCCGCACTGCGCGTCGCCTTCGAGGTGGAAGGACGTGCTTTGCGTCAAATGTGCCACCGAAAATGGCGATTGCGTGTATTGGGAGGAGAGGCGAAGCCTTCTTGTGCCGTGCGGCTACAGTATAAGGATGCCAACGGCCATACCATGTTGAATACACCGGTTCTCGTCCGATCACCGAAGTTAAGCAACATCGGGCCCGGTTAGTACTTGGATGGGTGACCGCCTGGGAACACCGGGTGCTGTTGGCTCCCTCTCTTCTTTTAAATTTTATGTCACTACACCTGCCAGCCCTCTTTTCATACAAACTCTCAGGTGCGACGAAGATGCTTCCACAAGCATTTTAAACTACTGTATTAAACGTAAGATGCGAAATTACAGTAATGAACTCAGTTTGTACAAGAATGCGCGGAGGAAGAGTGCTAGGAACTCGTTGAAAATAACGAAACACTGCGAATCGACAGATGTGCTCTTGAAATGCGTCAGAGCCTACTGTTTTGTAGGAGCGCTAAATTCCAAAAACTAACTACATTAAAAAAAACCTGTTCCCGTCCGACCACCGAAGATAAGCAACAACGTTTATATTCGGATCGGCGACCGCCTGGGAACTCTGGCTGTCTTCATTTCTTGCTTTCTTGTCGCTACCCCTGCCAGCCGTTTTTTCATGCTACCTTTCTCATGTGACAAAGATGCTTCCATACTGATTTTAAACTATCGTAAGATACGATATTAAGGAACTCAGTTTGAAAAGAGTGCGCCAAGGAAGACTTGCAAAGAGTCTCTGGAAATAACAAAACAGTATGAAGTGACAGAAATGTTGTGAAATACGTCAGGGCATATTGTTTTGTAGCAGTGCACAACGGCAAATTTGTAAACAAAAATTTACCTTTCGTCGCTACAAGAGATGGATACTTTGTCGAAAAGCCTGTGTCTTGTGTGCATGTTTTCGCACCTTTCCACGGCACGGCGCGGCACAGAGCTGCTCTGGTAGCTCCGAACGGCCGCACACGTCGCCTCGGACACGCCGGTTCGGCCCGCGCCCATCTCGCAGATGTTCCTCGTGCTTGTGCTGTCATATGGACCGCGACCCGAGCGGCAGCGAGCGGCAGTCGAGCAAAGTCGGGACAAGTCGGGACGGAAGGTGACAGCCGATTATGCACCGTGCGAATTACGCAAATATCTAGAAGCGCGACGCGTGTCAGGCAGGTGAGAACGCTTCTCTCGGTCCAGCAGGACACTGCCACACCCCGCGCAGTCCACCCGCCGCCCGGCCGCGCGCAATCCCTGCGACGGACAACAATAACAAGGTGCGTCTCCCGCGAGTGTCGGAGGCCGCACGAACCAAACGAATGACAGGCGGTGCAACGAGCAGCTGTGTTGTGCGTCTGACCCACGTGGCGGCGCGCCGCACTGCGCGTCGCCTTCGAGGTGGAAGGACGTGCTTTGCGTCAAATGTGCCACCGAAAATGGCGATTGCGTGTATTGGGAGGAGAGGCGAAGCCTTCTTGTGCCGTGCGGCTACAGTATAAGGACGCCAACGGCCATACCATGTTGAATACACCGGTTCTCGTCCGATCACCGAAGTTAAGCAACATCGGGCCCGGTTAGTACTTGGATGGGTGACCGCCTGGGAACACCGGGTGCTGTTGGCTCCCTCTCTTCTTTTAAATTTTATGTCACTACACCTGCCAGCCCTCTTTTCATACAAACTCTCAGGTGCGACGAAGATGCTTCCACAAGCATTTTAAACTACTGTATTAAACGTAAGATGCGAAATTACAGTAATGAACTCAGTTTGTACAAGAATGCGCGGAGGAAGAGTGCTAGGAACTCGTTGAAAATAACGAAACACTGCGAATCGACAGATGTGCTCTTGAAATGCGTCAGAGCCTACTGTTTTGTAGGAGCGCTAAATTCCAAAAACTAACTACATTAAAAAAAACCTGTTCCCGTCCGACCACCGAAGATAAGCAACAACGTTTATATTCGGATCGGCGACCGCCTGGGAACTCTGGCTGTCTTCATTTCTTGCTTTCTTGTCGCTACCCCTGCCAGCCGTTTTTTCATGCTACCTTTCTCATGTGACAAAGATGCTTCCATACTGATTTTAAACTATCGTAAGATACGATATTAAGGAACTCAGTTTGAAAAGAGTGCGCCAAGGAAGACTTGCAAAGAGTCTCTGGAAATAACAAAACAGTATGAAGTGACAGAAATGTTGTGAAATACGTCAGGGCATATTGTTTTGTAGCAGTGCACAACGGCAAATTTGTAAACAAAAATTTACCTTTCGTCGCTACAAGAGATGGATACTTTGTCGAAAAGCCTGTGTCTTGTGTGCATGTTTTCGCACCTTTCCACGGCACGGCGCGGCACAGAGCTGCTCTGGTAGCTCCGAACGGCCGCACACGTCGCCTCGGACACGCCGGTTCGGCCCGCGCCCATCTCGCAGATGTTCCTCGTGCTTGTGCTGTCATATGGACCGCGACCCGAGCGGCAGCGAGCGGCAGTCGAGCAAAGTCGGGACAAGTCGGGACGGAAGGTGACAGCCGATTATGCACCGTGCGAATTACGCAAATATCTAGAAGCGCGACGCGTGTCAGGCAGGTGAGAACGCTTCTCTCGGTCCAGCAGGACACTGCCACACCCCGCGCAGTCCACCCGCCGCCCGGCCGCGCGCAATCCCTGCGACGGACAACAATAACAAGGTGCGTCTCCCGCGAGTGTCGGAGGCCGCACGAACCAAACGAATGACAGGCGGTGCAACGAGCAGCTGTGTTGTGCGTCTGACCCACGTGGCGGCGCGCCGCACTGCGCGTCGCCTTCGAGGTGGAAGGACGTGCTTTGCGTCAAATGTGCCACCGAAAATGGCGATTGCGTGTATTGGGAGGAGAGGCGAAGCCTTCTTGTGCCGTGCGGCTACAGTATAAGGACGCCAACGGCCATACCATGTTGAATACACCGGTTCTCGTCCGATCACCGAAGTTAAGCAACATCGGGCCCGGTTAGTACTTGGATGGGTGACCGCCTGGGAACACCGGGTGCTGTTGGCTCCCTCTCTTCTTTTAAATTTTATGTCACTACACCTGCCAGCCCTCTTTTCATACAAACTCTCAGGTGCGACGAAGATGCTTCCACAAGCATTTTAAACTACTGTATTAAACGTAAGATGCGAAATTACAGTAATGAACTCAGTTTGTACAAGAATGCGCGGAGGAAGAGTGCTAGGAACTCGTTGAAAATAACGAAACACTGCGAATCGACAGATGTGCTCTTGAAATGCGTCAGAGCCTACTGTTTTGTAGGAGCGCTAAATTCCAAAAACTAACTACATTAAAAAAAACCTGTTCCCGTCCGACCACCGAAGATAAGCAACAACGTTTATATTCGGATCGGCGACCGCCTGGGAACTCTGGCTGTCTTCATTTCTTGCTTTCTTGTCGCTACCCCTGCCAGCCGTTTTTTCATGCTACCTTTCTCATGTGACAAAGATGCTTCCATACTGATTTTAAACTATCGTAAGATACGATATTAAGGAACTCAGTTTGAAAAGAGTGCGCCAAGGAAGACTTGCAAAGAGTCTCTGGAAATAACAAAACAGTATGAAGTGACAGAAATGTTGTGAAATACGTCAGGGCATATTGTTTTGTAGCAGTGCACAACGGCAAATTTGTAAACAAAAATTTACCTTTCGTCGCTACAAGAGATGGATACTTTGTCGAAAAGCCTGTGTCTTGTGTGCATGTTTTCGCACCTTTCCACGGCACGGCGCGGCACAGAGCTGCTCTGGTAGCTCCGAACGGCCGCACACGTCGCCTCGGACACGCCGGTTCGGCCCGCGCCCATCTCGCAGATGTTCCTCGTGCTTGTGCTGTCATATGGACCGCGACCCGAGCGGCAGCGAGCGGCAGTCGAGCAAAGTCGGGACAAGTCGGGACGGAAGGTGACAGCCGATTATGCACCGTGCGAATTACGCAAATATCTAGAAGCGCGACGCGTGTCAGGCAGGTGAGAACGCTTCTCTCGGTCCAGCAGGACACTGCCACACCCCGCGCAGTCCACCCGCCGCCCGGCCGCGCGCAATCCCTGCGACGGACAACAATAACAAGGTGCGTCTCCCGCGAGTGTCGGAGGCCGCACGAACCAAACGAATGACAGGCGGTGCAACGAGCAGCTGTGTTGTGCGTCTGACCCACGTGGCGGCGCGCCGCACTGCGCGTCGCCTTCGAGGTGGAAGGACGTGCTTTGCGTCAAATGTGCCACCGAAAATGGCGATTGCGTGTATTGGGAGGAGAGGCGAAGCCTTCTTGTGCCGTGCGGCTACAGTATAAGGACGCCAACGGCCATACCATGTTGAATACACCGGTTCTCGTCCGATCACCGAAGTTAAGCAACATCGGGCCCGGTTAGTACTTGGATGGGTGACCGCCTGGGAACACCGGGTGCTGTTGGCTCCCTCTCTTCTTTTAAATTTTATGTCACTACACCTGCCAGCCCTCTTTTCATACAAACTCTCAGGTGCGACGAAGATGCTTCCACAAGCATTTTAAACTACTGTATTAAACGTAAGATGCGAAATTACAGTAATGAACTCAGTTTGTACAAGAATGCGCGGAGGAAGAGTGCTAGGAACTCGTTGAAAATAACGAAACACTGCGAATCGACAGATGTGCTCTTGAAATGCGTCAGAGCCTACTGTTTTGTAGGAGCGCTAAATTCCAAAAACTAACTACATTAAAAAAAACCTGTTCCCGTCCGACCACCGAAGATAAGCAACAACGTTTATATTCGGATCGGCGACCGCCTGGGAACTCTGGCTGTCTTCATTTCTTGCTTTCTTGTCGCTACCCCTGCCAGCCGTTTTTTCATGCTACCTTTCTCATGTGACAAAGATGCTTCCATACTGATTTTAAACTATCGTAAGATACGATATTAAGGAACTCAGTTTGAAAAGAGTGCGCCAAGGAAGACTTGCAAAGAGTCTCTGGAAATAACAAAACAGTATGAAGTGACAGAAATGTTGTGAAATACGTCAGGGCATATTGTTTTGTAGCAGTGCACAACGGCAAATTTGTAAACAAAAATTTACCTTTCGTCGCTACAAGAGATGGATACTTTGTCGAAAAGCCTGTGTCTTGTGTGCATGTTTTCGCACCTTTCCACGGCACGGCGCGGCACAGAGCTGCTCTGGTAGCTCCGAACGGCCGCACACGTCGCCTCGGACACGCCGGTTCGGCCCGCGCCCATCTCGCAGATGTTCCTCGTGCTTGTGCTGTCATATGGACCGCGACCCGAGCGGCAGCGAGCGGCAGTCGAGCAAAGTCGGGACAAGTCGGGACGGAAGGTGACAGCCGATTATGCACCGTGCGAATTACGCAAATATCTAGAAGCGCGACGCGTGTCAGGCAGGTGAGAACGCTTCTCTCGGTCCAGCAGGACACTGCCACACCCCGCGCAGTCCACCCGCCGCCCGGCCGCGCGCAATCCCTGCGACGGACAACAATAACAAGGTGCGTCTCCCGCGAGTGTCGGAGGCCGCACGAACCAAACGAATGACAGGCGGTGCAACGAGCAGCTGTGTTGTGCGTCTGACCCACGTGGCGGCGCGCCGCACTGCGCGTCGCCTTCGAGGTGGAAGGACGTGCTTTGCGTCAAATGTGCCACCGAAAATGGCGATTGCGTGTATTGGGAGGAGAGGCGAAGCCTTCTTGTGCCGTGCGGCTACAAAATAAGGACGCCAACGGCCATACCATGTTGAATACACCGGTTCTCGTCCGATCACCGAAGTTAAGCAACATCGGGCCCGGTTAGTACTTGGATGGGTGACCGCCTGGGAACACCGGGTGCTGTTGGCTCCCTCTCTTCTTTTAAATTTTATGTCACTACACCTGCCAGCCCTCTTTTCATACAAACTCTCAGGTGCGACGAAGATGCTTCCACAAGCATTTTAAACTACTGTATTAAACGTAAGATGCGAAATTACAGTAATGAACTCAGTTTGTACAAGAATGCGCGGAGGAAGAGTGCTAGGAACTCGTTGAAAATAACGAAACACTGCGAATCGACAGATGTGCTCTTGAAATGCGTCAGAGCCTACTGTTTTGTAGGAGCGCTAAATTCCAAAAACTAACTACATTAAAAAAAACCTGTTCCCGTCCGACCACCGAAGATAAGCAACAACGTTTATATTCGGATCGGCGACCGCCTGGGAACTCTGGCTGTCTTCATTTCTTGCTTTCTTGTCGCTACCCCTGCCAGCCGTTTTTTCATGCTACCTTTCTCATGTGACAAAGATGCTTCCATACTGATTTTAAACTATCGTAAGATACGATATTAAGGAACTCAGTTTGAAAAGAGTGCGCCAAGGAAGACTTGCAAAGAGTCTCTGGAAATAACAAAACAGTATGAAGTGACAGAAATGTTGTGAAATACGTCAGGGCATATTGTTTTGTAGCAGTGCACAACGGCAAATTTGTAAACAAAAATTTACCTTTCGTCGCTACAAGAGATGGATACTTTGTCGAAAAGCCTGTGTCTTGTGTGCATGTTTTCGCACCTTTCCACGGCACGGCGCGGCACAGAGCTGCTCTGGTAGCTCCGAACGGCCGCACACGTCGCCTCGGACACGCCGGTTCGGCCCGCGCCCATCTCGCAGATGTTCCTCGTGCTTGTGCTGTCATATGGACCGCGACCCGAGCGGCAGCGAGCGGCAGTCGAGCAAAGTCGGGACAAGTCGGGACGGAAGGTGACAGCCGATTATGCACCGTGCGAATTACGCAAATATCTAGAAGCGCGACGCGTGTCAGGCAGGTGAGAACGCTTCTCTCGGTCCAGCAGGACACTGCCACACCCCGCGCAGTCCACCCGCCGCCCGGCCGCGCGCAATCCCTGCGACGGACAACAATAACAAGGTGCGTCTCCCGCGAGTGTCGGAGGCCGCACGAACCAAACGAATGACAGGCGGTGCAACGAGCAGCTGTGTTGTGCGTCTGACCCACGTGGCGGCGCGCCGCACTGCGCGTCGCCTTCGAGGTGGAAGGACGTGCTTTGCGTCAAATGTGCCACCGAAAATGGCGATTGCGTGTATTGGGAGGAGAGGCGAAGCCTTCTTGTGCCGTGCGGCTACAGTATAAGGACGCCAACGGCCATACCATGTTGAATACACCGGTTCTCGTCCGATCACCGAAGTTAAGCAACATCGGGCCCGGTTAGTACTTGGATGGGTGACCGCCTGGGAACACCGGGTGCTGTTGGCTCCCTCTCTTCTTTTAAATTTTATGTCACTACACCTGCCAGCCCTCTTTTCATACAAACTCTCAGGTGCGACGAAGATGCTTCCACAAGCATTTTAAACTACTGTATTAAACGTAAGATGCGAAATTACAGTAATGAACTCAGTTTGTACAAGAATGCGCGGAGGAAGAGTGCTAGGAACTCGTTGAAAATAACGAAACACTGCGAATCGACAGATGTGCTCTTGAAATGCGTCAGAGCCTACTGTTTTGTAGGAGCGCTAAATTCCAAAAACTAACTACATTAAAAAAAACCTGTTCCCGTCCGACCACCGAAGATAAGCAACAACGTTTATATTCGGATCGGCGACCGCCTGGGAACTCTGGCTGTCTTCATTTCTTGCTTTCTTGTCGCTACCCCTGCCAGCCGTTTTTTCATGCTACCTTTCTCATGTGACAAAGATGCTTCCATACTGATTTTAAACTATCGTAAGATACGATATTAAGGAACTCAGTTTGAAAAGAGTGCGCCAAGGAAGACTTGCAAAGAGTCTCTGGAAATAACAAAACAGTATGAAGTGACAGAAATGTTGTGAAATACGTCAGGGCATATTGTTTTGTAGCAGTGCACAACGGCAAATTTGTAAACAAAAATTTACCTTTCGTCGCTACAAGAGATGGATACTTTGTCGAAAAGCCTGTGTCTTGTGTGCATGTTTTCGCACCTTTCCACGGCACGGCGCGGCACAGAGCTGCTCTGGTAGCTCCGAACGGCCGCACACGTCGCCTCGGACACGCCGGTTCGGCCCGCGCCCATCTCGCAGATGTTCCTCGTGCTTGTGCTGTCATATGGACCGCGACCCGAGCGGCAGCGAGCGGCAGTCGAGCAAAGTCGGGACAAGTCGGGACGGAAGGTGACAGCCGATTATGCACCGTGCGAATTACGCAAATATCTAGAAGCGCGACGCGTGTCAGGCAGGTGAGAACGCTTCTCTCGGTCCAGCAGGACACTGCCACACCCCGCGCAGTCCACCCGCCGCCCGGCCGCGCGCAATCCCTGCGACGGACAACAATAACAAGGTGCGTCTCCCGCGAGTGTCGGAGGCCGCACGAACCAAACGAATGACAGGCGGTGCAACGAGCAGCTGTGTTGTGCGTCTGACCCACGTGGCGGCGCGCCGCACTGCGCGTCGCCTTCGAGGTGGAAGGACGTGCTTTGCGTCAAATGTGCCACCGAAAATGGCGATTGCGTGTATTGGGAGGAGAGGCGAAGCCTTCTTGTGCCGTGCGGCTACAGTATAAGGACGCCAACGGCCATACCATGTTGAATACACCGGTTCTCGTCCGATCACCGAAGTTAAGCAACATCGGGCCCGGTTAGTACTTGGATGGGTGACCGCCTGGGAACACCGGGTGCTGTTGGCTCCCTCTCTTCTTTTAAATTTTATGTCACTACACCTGCCAGCCCTCTTTTCATACAAACTCTCAGGTGCGACGAAGATGCTTCCACAAGCATTTTAAACTACTGTATTAAACGTAAGATGCGAAATTACAGTAATGAACTCAGTTTGTACAAGAATGCGCGGAGGAAGAGTGCTAGGAACTCGTTGAAAATAACGAAACACTGCGAATCGACAGATGTGCTCTTGAAATGCGTCAGAGCCTACTGTTTTGTAGGAGCGCTAAATTCCAAAAACTAACTACATTAAAAAAAACCTGTTCCCGTCCGACCACCGAAGATAAGCAACAACGTTTATATTCGGATCGGCGACCGCCTGGGAACTCTGGCTGTCTTCATTTCTTGCTTTCTTGTCGCTACCCCTGCCAGCCGTTTTTTCATGCTACCTTTCTCATGTGACAAAGATGCTTCCATACTGATTTTAAACTATCGTAAGATACGATATTAAGGAACTCAGTTTGAAAAGAGTGCGCCAAGGAAGACTTGCAAAGAGTCTCTGGAAATAACAAAACAGTATGAAGTGACAGAAATGTTGTGAAATACGTCAGGGCATATTGTTTTGTAGCAGTGCACAACGGCAAATTTGTAAACAAAAATTTACCTTTCGTCGCTACAAGAGATGGATACTTTGTCGAAAAGCCTGTGTCTTGTGTGCATGTTTTCGCACCTTTCCACGGCACGGCGCGGCACAGAGCTGCTCTGGTAGCTCCGAACGGCCGCACACGTCGCCTCGGACACGCCGGTTCGGCCCGCGCCCATCTCGCAGATGTTCCTCGTGCTTGTGCTGTCATATGGACCGCGACCCGAGCGGCAGCGAGCGGCAGTCGAGCAAAGTCGGGACAAGTCGGGACGGAAGGTGACAGCCGATTATGCACCGTGCGAATTACGCAAATATCTAGAAGCGCGACGCGTGTCAGGCAGGTGAGAACGCTTCTCTCGGTCCAGCAGGACACTGCCACACCCCGCGCAGTCCACCCGCCGCCCGGCCGCGCGCAATCCCTGCGACGGACAACAATAACAAGGTGCGTCTCCCGCGAGTGTCGGAGGCCGCACGAACCAAACGAATGACAGGCGGTGCAACGAGCAGCTGTGTTGTGCGTCTGACCCACGTGGCGGCGCGCCGCACTGCGCGTCGCCTTCGAGGTGGAAGGACGTGCTTTGCGTCAAATGTGCCACCGAAAATGGCGATTGCGTGTATTGGGAGGAGAGGCGAAGCCTTCTTGTGCCGTGCGGCTACAGTATAAGGACGCCAACGGCCATACCATGTTGAATACACCGGTTCTCGTCCGATCACCGAAGTTAAGCAACATCGGGCCCGGTTAGTACTTGGATGGGTGACCGCCTGGGAACACCGGGTGCTGTTGGCTCCCTCTCTTCTTTTAAATTTTATGTCACTACACCTGCCAGCCCTCTTTTCATACAAACTCTCAGGTGCGACGAAGATGCTTCCACAAGCATTTTAAACTACTGTATTAAACGTAAGATGCGAAATTACAGTAATGAACTCAGTTTGTACAAGAATGCGCGGAGGAAGAGTGCTAGGAACTCGTTGAAAATAACGAAACACTGCGAATCGACAGATGTGCTCTTGAAATGCGTCAGAGCCTACTGTTTTGTAGGAGCGCTAAATTCCAAAAACTAACTACATTAAAAAAAACCTGTTCCCGTCCGACCACCGAAGATAAGCAACAACGTTTATATTCGGATCGGCGACCGCCTGGGAACTCTGGCTGTCTTCATTTCTTGCTTTCTTGTCGCTACCCCTGCCAGCCGTTTTTTCATGCTACCTTTCTCATGTGACAAAGATGCTTCCATACTGATTTTAAACTATCGTAAGATACGATATTAAGGAACTCAGTTTGAAAAGAGTGCGCCAAGGAAGACTTGCAAAGAGTCTCTGGAAATAACAAAACAGTATGAAGTGACAGAAATGTTGTGAAATACGTCAGGGCATATTGTTTTGTAGCAGTGCACAACGGCAAATTTGTAAACAAAAATTTACCTTTCGTCGCTACAAGAGATGGATACTTTGTCGAAAAGCCTGTGTCTTGTGTGCATGTTTTCGCACCTTTCCACGGCACGGCGCGGCACAGAGCTGCTCTGGTAGCTCCGAACGGCCGCACACGTCGCCTCGGACACGCCGGTTCGGCCCGCGCCCATCTCGCAGATGTTCCTCGTGCTTGTGCTGTCATATGGACCGCGACCCGAGCGGCAGCGAGCGGCAGTCGAGCAAAGTCGGGACAAGTCGGGACGGAAGGTGACAGCCGATTATGCACCGTGCGAATTACGCAAATATCTAGAAGCGCGACGCGTGTCAGGCAGGTGAGAACGCTTCTCTCGGTCCAGCAGGACACTGCCACACCCCGCGCAGTCCACCCGCCGCCCGGCCGCGCGCAATCCCTGCGACGGACAACAATAACAAGGTGCGTCTCCCGCGAGTGTCGGAGGCCGCACGAACCAAACGAATGACAGGCGGTGCAACGAGCAGCTGTGTTGTGCGTCTGACCCACGTGGCGGCGCGCCGCACTGCGCGTCGCCTTCGAGGTGGAAGGACGTGCTTTGCGTCAAATGTGCCACCGAAAATGGCGATTGCGTGTATTGGGAGGAGAGGCGAAGCCTTCTTGTGCCGTGCGGCTACAAAATAAGGACGCCAACGGCCATACCATGTTGAATACACCGGTTCTCGTCCGATCACCGAAGTTAAGCAACATCGGGCCCGGTTAGTACTTGGATGGGTGACCGCCTGGGAACACCGGGTGCTGTTGGCTCCCTCTCTTCTTTTAAATTTTATGTCACTACACCTGCCAGCCCTCTTTTCATACAAACTCTCAGGTGCGACGAAGATGCTTCCACAAGCATTTTAAACTACTGTATTAAACGTAAGATGCGAAATTACAGTAATGAACTCAGTTTGTACAAGAATGCGCGGAGGAAGAGTGCTAGGAACTCGTTGAAAATAACGAAACACTGCGAATCGACAGATGTGCTCTTGAAATGCGTCAGAGCCTACTGTTTTGTAGGAGCGCTAAATTCCAAAAACTAACTACATTAAAAAAAACCTGTTCCCGTCCGACCACCGAAGATAAGCAACAACGTTTATATTCGGATCGGCGACCGCCTGGGAACTCTGGCTGTCTTCATTTCTTGCTTTCTTGTCGCTACCCCTGCCAGCCGTTTTTTCATGCTACCTTTCTCATGTGACAAAGATGCTTCCATACTGATTTTAAACTATCGTAAGATACGATATTAAGGAACTCAGTTTGAAAAGAGTGCGCCAAGGAAGACTTGCAAAGAGTCTCTGGAAATAACAAAACAGTATGAAGTGACAGAAATGTTGTGAAATACGTCAGGGCATATTGTTTTGTAGCAGTGCACAACGGCAAATTTGTAAACAAAAATTTACCTTTCGTCGCTACAAGAGATGGATACTTTGTCGAAAAGCCTGTGTCTTGTGTGCATGTTTTCGCACCTTTCCACGGCACGGCGCGGCACAGAGCTGCTCTGGTAGCTCCGAACGGCCGCACACGTCGCCTCGGACACGCCGGTTCGGCCCGCGCCCATCTCGCAGATGTTCCTCGTGCTTGTGCTGTCATATGGACCGCGACCCGAGCGGCAGCGAGCGGCAGTCGAGCAAAGTCGGGACAAGTCGGGACGGAAGGTGACAGCCGATTATGCACCGTGCGAATTACGCAAATATCTAGAAGCGCGACGCGTGTCAGGCAGGTGAGAACGCTTCTCTCGGTCCAGCAGGACACTGCCACACCCCGCGCAGTCCACCCGCCGCCCGGCCGCGCGCAATCCCTGCGACGGACAACAATAACAAGGTGCGTCTCCCGCGAGTGTCGGAGGCCGCACGAACCAAACGAATGACAGGCGGTGCAACGAGCAGCTGTGTTGTGCGTCTGACCCACGTGGCGGCGCGCCGCACTGCGCGTCGCCTTCGAGGTGGAAGGACGTGCTTTGCGTCAAATGTGCCACCGAAAATGGCGATTGCGTGTATTGGGAGGAGAGGCGAAGCCTTCTTGTGCCGTGCGGCTACAGTATAAGGACGCCAACGGCCATACCATGTTGAATACACCGGTTCTCGTCCGATCACCGAAGTTAAGCAACATCGGGCCCGGTTAGTACTTGGATGGGTGACCGCCTGGGAACACCGGGTGCTGTTGGCTCCCTCTCTTCTTTTAAATTTTATGTCACTACACCTGCCAGCCCTCTTTTCATACAAACTCTCAGGTGCGACGAAGATGCTTCCACAAGCATTTTAAACTACTGTATTAAACGTAAGATGCGAAATTACAGTAATGAACTCAGTTTGTACAAGAATGCGCGGAGGAAGAGTGCTAGGAACTCGTTGAAAATAACGAAACACTGCGAATCGACAGATGTGCTCTTGAAATGCGTCAGAGCCTACTGTTTTGTAGGAGCGCTAAATTCCAAAAACTAACTACATTAAAAAAAACCTGTTCCCGTCCGACCACCGAAGATAAGCAACAACGTTTATATTCGGATCGGCGACCGCCTGGGAACTCTGGCTGTCTTCATTTCTTGCTTTCTTGTCGCTACCCCTGCCAGCCGTTTTTTCATGCTACCTTTCTCATGTGACAAAGATGCTTCCATACTGATTTTAAACTATCGTAAGATACGATATTAAGGAACTCAGTTTGAAAAGAGTGCGCCAAGGAAGACTTGCAAAGAGTCTCTGGAAATAACAAAACAGTATGAAGTGACAGAAATGTTGTGAAATACGTCAGGGCATATTGTTTTGTAGCAGTGCACAACGGCAAATTTGTAAACAAAAATTTACCTTTCGTCGCTACAAGAGATGGATACTTTGTCGAAAAGCCTGTGTCTTGTGTGCATGTTTTCGCACCTTTCCACGGCACGGCGCGGCACAGAGCTGCTCTGGTAGCTCCGAACGGCCGCACACGTCGCCTCGGACACGCCGGTTCGGCCCGCGCCCATCTCGCAGATGTTCCTCGTGCTTGTGCTGTCATATGGACCGCGACCCGAGCGGCAGCGAGCGGCAGTCGAGCAAAGTCGGGACAAGTCGGGACGGAAGGTGACAGCCGATTATGCACCGTGCGAATTACGCAAATATCTAGAAGCGCGACGCGTGTCAGGCAGGTGAGAACGCTTCTCTCGGTCCAGCAGGACACTGCCACACCCCGCGCAGTCCACCCGCCGCCCGGCCGCGCGCAATCCCTGCGACGGACAACAATAACAAGGTGCGTCTCCCGCGAGTGTCGGAGGCCGCACGAACCAAACGAATGACAGGCGGTGCAACGAGCAGCTGTGTTGTGCGTCTGACCCACGTGGCGGCGCGCCGCACTGCGCGTCGCCTTCGAGGTGGAAGGACGTGCTTTGCGTCAAATGTGCCACCGAAAATGGCGATTGCGTGTATTGGGAGGAGAGGCGAAGCCTTCTTGTGCCGTGCGGCTACAAAATAAGGACGCCAACGGCCATACCATGTTGAATACACCGGTTCTCGTCCGATCACCGAAGTTAAGCAACATCGGGCCCGGTTAGTACTTGGATGGGTGACCGCCTGGGAACACCGGGTGCTGTTGGCTCCCTCTCTTCTTTTAAATTTTATGTCACTACACCTGCCAGCCCTCTTTTCATACAAACTCTCAGGTGCGACGAAGATGCTTCCACAAGCATTTTAAACTACTGTATTAAACGTAAGATGCGAAATTACAGTAATGAACTCAGTTTGTACAAGAATGCGCGGAGGAAGAGTGCTAGGAACTCGTTGAAAATAACGAAACACTGCGAATCGACAGATGTGCTCTTGAAATGCGTCAGAGCCTACTGTTTTGTAGGAGCGCTAAATTCCAAAAACTAACTACATTAAAAAAAACCTGTTCCCGTCCGACCACCGAAGATAAGCAACAACGTTTATATTCGGATCGGCGACCGCCTGGGAACTCTGGCTGTCTTCATTTCTTGCTTTCTTGTCGCTACCCCTGCCAGCCGTTTTTTCATGCTACCTTTCTCATGTGACAAAGATGCTTCCATACTGATTTTAAACTATCGTAAGATACGATATTAAGGAACTCAGTTTGAAAAGAGTGCGCCAAGGAAGACTTGCAAAGAGTCTCTGGAAATAACAAAACAGTATGAAGTGACAGAAATGTTGTGAAATACGTCAGGGCATATTGTTTTGTAGCAGTGCACAACGGCAAATTTGTAAACAAAAATTTACCTTTCGTCGCTACAAGAGATGGATACTTTGTCGAAAAGCCTGTGTCTTGTGTGCATGTTTTCGCACCTTTCCACGGCACGGCGCGGCACAGAGCTGCTCTGGTAGCTCCGAACGGCCGCACACGTCGCCTCGGACACGCCGGTTCGGCCCGCGCCCATCTCGCAGATGTTCCTCGTGCTTGTGCTGTCATATGGACCGCGACCCGAGCGGCAGCGAGCGGCAGTCGAGCAAAGTCGGGACAAGTCGGGACGGAAGGTGACAGCCGATTATGCACCGTGCGAATTACGCAAATATCTAGAAGCGCGACGCGTGTCAGGCAGGTGAGAACGCTTCTCTCGGTCCAGCAGGACACTGCCACACCCCGCGCAGTCCACCCGCCGCCCGGCCGCGCGCAATCCCTGCGACGGACAACAATAACAAGGTGCGTCTCCCGCGAGTGTCGGAGGCCGCACGAACCAAACGAATGACAGGCAGTGCAACGAGCAGCTGTGTTGTGCGTCTGACCCACGTGGCGGCGCGCCGCACTGCGCGTCGCCTTCGAGGTGGAAGGACGTGCTTTGCGTCAAATGTGCCACCGAAAATGGCGATTGCGTGTATTGGGAGGAGAGGCGAAGCCTTCTTGTGCCGTGCGGCTACAGTATAAGGACGCCAACGGCCATACCATGTTGAATACACCGGTTCTCGTCCGATCACCGAAGTTAAGCAACATCGGGCCCGGTTAGTACTTGGATGGGTGACCGCCTGGGAACACCGGGTGCTGTTGGCTCCCTCTCTTCTTTTAAATTTTATGTCACTACACCTGCCAGCCCTCTTTTCATACAAACTCTCAGGTGCGACGAAGATGCTTCCACAAGCATTTTAAACTACTGTATTAAACGTAAGATGCGAAATTACAGTAATGAACTCAGTTTGTACAAGAATGCGCGGAGGAAGAGTGCTAGGAACTCGTTGAAAATAACGAAACACTGCGAATCGACAGATGTGCTCTTGAAATGCGTCAGAGCCTACTGTTTTGTAGGAGCGCTAAATTCCAAAAACTAACTACATTAAAAAAAACCTGTTCCCGTCCGACCACCGAAGATAAGCAACAACGTTTATATTCGGATCGGCGACCGCCTGGGAACTCTGGCTGTCTTCATTTCTTGCTTTCTTGTCGCTACCCCTGCCAGCCGTTTTTTCATGCTACCTTTCTCATGTGACAAAGATGCTTCCATACTGATTTTAAACTATCGTAAGATACGATATTAAGGAACTCAGTTTGAAAAGAGTGCGCCAAGGAAGACTTGCAAAGAGTCTCTGGAAATAACAAAACAGTATGAAGTGACAGAAATGTTGTGAAATACGTCAGGGCATATTGTTTTGTAGCAGTGCACAACGGCAAATTTGTAAACAAAAATTTACCTTTCGTCGCTACAAGAGATGGATACTTTGTCGAAAAGCCTGTGTCTTGTGTGCATGTTTTCGCACCTTTCCACGGCACGGCGCGGCACAGAGCTGCTCTGGTAGCTCCGAACGGCCGCACACGTCGCCTCGGACACGCCGGTTCGGCCCGCGCCCATCTCGCAGATGTTCCTCGTGCTTGTGCTGTCATATGGACCGCGACCCGAGCGGCAGCGAGCGGCAGTCGAGCAAAGTCGGGACAAGTCGGGACGGAAGGTGACAGCCGATTATGCACCGTGCGAATTACGCAAATATCTAGAAGCGCGACGCGTGTCAGGCAGGTGAGAACGCTTCTCTCGGTCCAGCAGGACACTGCCACACCCCGCGCAGTCCACCCGCCGCCCGGCCGCGCGCAATCCCTGCGACGGACAACAATAACAAGGTGCGTCTCCCGCGAGTGTCGGAGGCCGCACGAACCAAACGAATGACAGGCGGTGCAACGAGCAGCTGTGTTGTGCGTCTGACCCACGTGGCGGCGCGCCGCACTGCGCGTCGCCTTCGAGGTGGAAGGACGTGCTTTGCGTCAAATGTGCCACCGAAAATGGCGATTGCGTGTATTGGGAGGAGAGGCGAAGCCTTCTTGTGCCGTGCGGCTACAGTATAAGGACGCCAACGGCCATACCATGTTGAATACACCGGTTCTCGTCCGATCACCGAAGTTAAGCAACATCGGGCCCGGTTAGTACTTGGATGGGTGACCGCCTGGGAACACCGGGTGCTGTTGGCTCCCTCTCTTCTTTTAAATTTTATGTCACTACACCTGCCAGCCCTCTTTTCATACAAACTCTCAGGTGCGACGAAGATGCTTCCACAAGCATTTTAAACTACTGTATTAAACGTAAGATGCGAAATTACAGTAATGAACTCAGTTTGTACAAGAATGCGCGGAGGAAGAGTGCTAGGAACTCGTTGAAAATAACGAAACACTGCGAATCGACAGATGTGCTCTTGAAATGCGTCAGAGCCTACTGTTTTGTAGGAGCGCTAAATTCCAAAAACTAACTACATTAAAAAAAACCTGTTCCCGTCCGACCACCGAAGATAAGCAACAACGTTTATATTCGGATCGGCGACCGCCTGGGAACTCTGGCTGTCTTCATTTCTTGCTTTCTTGTCGCTACCCCTGCCAGCCGTTTTTTCATGCTACCTTTCTCATGTGACAAAGATGCTTCCATACTGATTTTAAACTATCGTAAGATACGATATTAAGGAACTCAGTTTGAAAAGAGTGCGCCAAGGAAGACTTGCAAAGAGTCTCTGGAAATAACAAAACAGTATGAAGTGACAGAAATGTTGTGAAATACGTCAGGGCATATTGTTTTGTAGCAGTGCACAACGGCAAATTTGTAAACAAAAATTTACCTTTCGTCGCTACAAGAGATGGATACTTTGTCGAAAAGCCTGTGTCTTGTGTGCATGTTTTCGCACCTTTCCACGGCACGGCGCGGCACAGAGCTGCTCTGGTAGCTCCGAACGGCCGCACACGTCGCCTCGGACACGCCGGTTCGGCCCGCGCCCATCTCGCAGATGTTCCTCGTGCTTGTGCTGTCATATGGACCGCGACCCGAGCGGCAGCGAGCGGCAGTCGAGCAAAGTCGGGACAAGTCGGGACGGAAGGTGACAGCCGATTATGCACCGTGCGAATTACGCAAATATCTAGAAGCGCGACGCGTGTCAGGCAGGTGAGAACGCTTCTCTCGGTCCAGCAGGACACTGCCACACCCCGCGCAGTCCACCCGCCGCCCGGCCGCGCGCAATCCCTGCGACGGACAACAATAACAAGGTGCGTCTCCCGCGAGTGTCGGAGGCCGCACGAACCAAACGAATGACAGGCGGTGCAACGAGCAGCTGTGTTGTGCGTCTGACCCACGTGGCGGCGCGCCGCACTGCGCGTCGCCTTCGAGGTGGAAGGACGTGCTTTGCGTCAAATGTGCCACCGAAAATGGCGATTGCGTGTATTGGGAGGAGAGGCGAAGCCTTCTTGTGCCGTGCGGCTACAGTATAAGGACGCCAACGGCCATACCATGTTGAATACACCGGTTCTCGTCCGATCACCGAAGTTAAGCAACATCGGGCCCGGTTAGTACTTGGATGGGTGACCGCCTGGGAACACCGGGTGCTGTTGGCTCCCTCTCTTCTTTTAAATTTTATGTCACTACACCTGCCAGCCCTCTTTTCATACAAACTCTCAGGTGCGACGAAGATGCTTCCACAAGCATTTTAAACTACTGTATTAAACGTAAGATGCGAAATTACAGTAATGAACTCAGTTTGTACAAGAATGCGCGGAGGAAGAGTGCTAGGAACTCGTTGAAAATAACGAAACACTGCGAATCGACAGATGTGCTCTTGAAATGCGTCAGAGCCTACTGTTTTGTAGGAGCGCTAAATTCCAAAAACTAACTACATTAAAAAAAACCTGTTCCCGTCCGACCACCGAAGATAAGCAACAACGTTTATATTCGGATCGGCGACCGCCTGGGAACTCTGGCTGTCTTCATTTCTTGCTTTCTTGTCGCTACCCCTGCCAGCCGTTTTTTCATGCTACCTTTCTCATGTGACAAAGATGCTTCCATACTGATTTTAAACTATCGTAAGATACGATATTAAGGAACTCAGTTTGAAAAGAGTGCGCCAAGGAAGACTTGCAAAGAGTCTCTGGAAATAACAAAACAGTATGAAGTGACAGAAATGTTGTGAAATACGTCAGGGCATATTGTTTTGTAGCAGTGCACAACGGCAAATTTGTAAACAAAAATTTACCTTTCGTCGCTACAAGAGATGGATACTTTGTCGAAAAGCCTGTGTCTTGTGTGCATGTTTTCGCACCTTTCCACGGCACGGCGCGGCACAGAGCTGCTCTGGTAGCTCCGAACGGCCGCACACGTCGCCTCGGACACGCCGGTTCGGCCCGCGCCCATCTCGCAGATGTTCCTCGTGCTTGTGCTGTCATATGGACCGCGACCCGAGCGGCAGCGAGCGGCAGTCGAGCAAAGTCGGGACAAGTCGGGACGGAAGGTGACAGCCGATTATGCACCGTGCGAATTACGCAAATATCTAGAAGCGCGACGCGTGTCAGGCAGGTGAGAACGCTTCTCTCGGTCCAGCAGGACACTGCCACACCCCGCGCAGTCCACCCGCCGCCCGGCCGCGCGCAATCCCTGCGACGGACAACAATAACAAGGTGCGTCTCCCGCGAGTGTCGGAGGCCGCACGAACCAAACGAATGACAGGCGGTGCAACGAGCAGCTGTGTTGTGCGTCTGACCCACGTGGCGGCGCGCCGCACTGCGCGTCGCCTTCGAGGTGGAAGGACGTGCTTTGCGTCAAATGTGCCACCGAAAATGGCGATTGCGTGTATTGGGAGGAGAGGCGAAGCCTTCTTGTGCCGTGCGGCTACAAAATAAGGACGCCAACGGCCATACCATGTTGAATACACCGGTTCTCGTCCGATCACCGAAGTTAAGCAACATCGGGCCCGGTTAGTACTTGGATGGGTGACCGCCTGGGAACACCGGGTGCTGTTGGCTCCCTCTCTTCTTTTAAATTTTATGTCACTACACCTGCCAGCCCTCTTTTCATACAAACTCTCAGGTGCGACGAAGATGCTTCCACAAGCATTTTAAACTACTGTATTAAACGTAAGATGCGAAATTACAGTAATGAACTCAGTTTGTACAAGAATGCGCGGAGGAAGAGTGCTAGGAACTCGTTGAAAATAACGAAACACTGCGAATCGACAGATGTGCTCTTGAAATGCGTCAGAGCCTACTGTTTTGTAGGAGCGCTAAATTCCAAAAACTAACTACATTAAAAAAAACCTGTTCCCGTCCGACCACCGAAGATAAGCAACAACGTTTATATTCGGATCGGCGACCGCCTGGGAACTCTGGCTGTCTTCATTTCTTGCTTTCTTGTCGCTACCCCTGCCAGCCGTTTTTTCATGCTACCTTTCTCATGTGACAAAGATGCTTCCATACTGATTTTAAACTATCGTAAGATACGATATTAAGGAACTCAGTTTGAAAAGAGTGCGCCAAGGAAGACTTGCAAAGAGTCTCTGGAAATAACAAAACAGTATGAAGTGACAGAAATGTTGTGAAATACGTCAGGGCATATTGTTTTGTAGCAGTGCACAACGGCAAATTTGTAAACAAAAATTTACCTTTCGTCGCTACAAGAGATGGATACTTTGTCGAAAAGCCTGTGTCTTGTGTGCATGTTTTCGCACCTTTCCACGGCACGGCGCGGCACAGAGCTGCTCTGGTAGCTCCGAACGGCCGCACACGTCGCCTCGGACACGCCGGTTCGGCCCGCGCCCATCTCGCAGATGTTCCTCGTGCTTGTGCTGTCATATGGACCGCGACCCGAGCGGCAGCGAGCGGCAGTCGAGCAAAGTCGGGACAAGTCGGGACGGAAGGTGACAGCCGATTATGCACCGTGCGAATTACGCAAATATCTAGAAGCGCGACGCGTGTCAGGCAGGTGAGAACGCTTCTCTCGGTCCAGCAGGACACTGCCACACCCCGCGCAGTCCACCCGCCGCCCGGCCGCGCGCAATCCCTGCGACGGACAACAATAACAAGGTGCGTCTCCCGCGAGTGTCGGAGGCCGCACGAACCAAACGAATGACAGGCGGTGCAACGAGCAGCTGTGTTGTGCGTCTGACCCACGTGGCGGCGCGCCGCACTGCGCGTCGCCTTCGAGGTGGAAGGACGTGCTTTGCGTCAAATGTGCCACCGAAAATGGCGATTGCGTGTATTGGGAGGAGAGGCGAAGCCTTCTTGTGCCGTGCGGCTACAGTATAAGGACGCCAACGGCCATACCATGTTGAATACACCGGTTCTCGTCCGATCACCGAAGTTAAGCAACATCGGGCCCGGTTAGTACTTGGATGGGTGACCGCCTGGGAACACCGGGTGCTGTTGGCTCCCTCTCTTCTTTTAAATTTTATGTCACTACACCTGCCAGCCCTCTTTTCATACAAACTCTCAGGTGCGACGAAGATGCTTCCACAAGCATTTTAAACTACTGTATTAAACGTAAGATGCGAAATTACAGTAATGAACTCAGTTTGTACAAGAATGCGCGGAGGAAGAGTGCTAGGAACTCGTTGAAAATAACGAAACACTGCGAATCGACAGATGTGCTCTTGAAATGCGTCAGAGCCTACTGTTTTGTAGGAGCGCTAAATTCCAAAAACTAACTACATTAAAAAAAACCTGTTCCCGTCCGACCACCGAAGATAAGCAACAACGTTTATATTCGGATCGGCGACCGCCTGGGAACTCTGGCTGTCTTCATTTCTTGCTTTCTTGTCGCTACCCCTGCCAGCCGTTTTTTCATGCTACCTTTCTCATGTGACAAAGATGCTTCCATACTGATTTTAAACTATCGTAAGATACGATATTAAGGAACTCAGTTTGAAAAGAGTGCGCCAAGGAAGACTTGCAAAGAGTCTCTGGAAATAACAAAACAGTATGAAGTGACAGAAATGTTGTGAAATACGTCAGGGCATATTGTTTTGTAGCAGTGCACAACGGCAAATTTGTAAACAAAAATTTACCTTTCGTCGCTACAAGAGATGGATACTTTGTCGAAAAGCCTGTGTCTTGTGTGCATGTTTTCGCACCTTTCCACGGCACGGCGCGGCACAGAGCTGCTCTGGTAGCTCCGAACGGCCGCACACGTCGCCTCGGACACGCCGGTTCGGCCCGCGCCCATCTCGCAGATGTTCCTCGTGCTTGTGCTGTCATATGGACCGCGACCCGAGCGGCAGCGAGCGGCAGTCGAGCAAAGTCGGGACAAGTCGGGACGGAAGGTGACAGCCGATTATGCACCGTGCGAATTACGCAAATATCTAGAAGCGCGACGCGTGTCAGGCAGGTGAGAACGCTTCTCTCGGTCCAGCAGGACACTGCCACACCCCGCGCAGTCCACCCGCCGCCCGGCCGCGCGCAATCCCTGCGACGGACAACAATAACAAGGTGCGTCTCCCGCGAGTGTCGGAGGCCGCACGAACCAAACGAATGACAGGCGGTGCAACGAGCAGCTGTGTTGTGCGTCTGACCCACGTGGCGGCGCGCCGCACTGCGCGTCGCCTTCGAGGTGGAAGGACGTGCTTTGCGTCAAATGTGCCACCGAAAATGGCGATTGCGTGTATTGGGAGGAGAGGCGAAGCCTTCTTGTGCCGTGCGGCTACAGTATAAGGACGCCAACGGCCATACCATGTTGAATACACCGGTTCTCGTCCGATCACCGAAGTTAAGCAACATCGGGCCCGGTTAGTACTTGGATGGGTGACCGCCTGGGAACACCGGGTGCTGTTGGCTCCCTCTCTTCTTTTAAATTTTATGTCACTACACCTGCCAGCCCTCTTTTCATACAAACTCTCAGGTGCGACGAAGATGCTTCCACAAGCATTTTAAACTACTGTATTAAACGTAAGATGCGAAATTACAGTAATGAACTCAGTTTGTACAAGAATGCGCGGAGGAAGAGTGCTAGGAACTCGTTGAAAATAACGAAACACTGCGAATCGACAGATGTGCTCTTGAAATGCGTCAGAGCCTACTGTTTTGTAGGAGCGCTAAATTCCAAAAACTAACTACATTAAAAAAAACCTGTTCCCGTCCGACCACCGAAGATAAGCAACAACGTTTATATTCGGATCGGCGACCGCCTGGGAACTCTGGCTGTCTTCATTTCTTGCTTTCTTGTCGCTACCCCTGCCAGCCGTTTTTTCATGCTACCTTTCTCATGTGACAAAGATGCTTCCATACTGATTTTAAACTATCGTAAGATACGATATTAAGGAACTCAGTTTGAAAAGAGTGCGCCAAGGAAGACTTGCAAAGAGTCTCTGGAAATAACAAAACAGTATGAAGTGACAGAAATGTTGTGAAATACGTCAGGGCATATTGTTTTGTAGCAGTGCACAACGGCAAATTTGTAAACAAAAATTTACCTTTCGTCGCTACAAGAGATGGATACTTTGTCGAAAAGCCTGTGTCTTGTGTGCATGTTTTCGCACCTTTCCACGGCACGGCGCGGCACAGAGCTGCTCTGGTAGCTCCGAACGGCCGCACACGTCGCCTCGGACACGCC
The DNA here is from genome assembly GCF_023897955.1 of Schistocerca gregaria. Lineage (NCBI taxonomy): Eukaryota > Metazoa > Arthropoda > Insecta > Orthoptera > Acrididae > Schistocerca > Schistocerca gregaria. The sequence goes on from NW_026062424.1 coordinate 70,582, forward strand.
GGTTCGGCCCGCGCCCATCTCGCAGATGTTCCTCGTGCTTGTGCTGTCATATGGACCGCGACCCGAGCGGCAGCGAGCGGCAGTCGAGCAAAGTCGGGACAAGTCGGGACGGAAGGTGACAGCCGATTATGCACCGTGCGAATTACGCAAATATCTAGAAGCGCGACGCGTGTCAGGCAGGTGAGAACGCTTCTCTCGGTCCAGCAGGACACTGCCACACCCCGCGCAGTCCACCCGCCGCCCGGCCGCGCGCAATCCCTGCGACGGACAACAATAACAAGGTGCGTCTCCCGCGAGTGTCGGAGGCCGCACGAACCAAACGAATGACAGGCGGTGCAACGAGCAGCTGTGTTGTGCGTCTGACCCACGTGGCGGCGCGCCGCACTGCGCGTCGCCTTCGAGGTGGAAGGACGTGCTTTGCGTCAAATGTGCCACCGAAAATGGCGATTGCGTGTATTGGGAGGAGAGGCGAAGCCTTCTTGTGCCGTGCGGCTACAGTATAAGGACGCCAACGGCCATACCATGTTGAATACACCGGTTCTCGTCCGATCACCGAAGTTAAGCAACATCGGGCCCGGTTAGTACTTGGATGGGTGACCGCCTGGGAACACCGGGTGCTGTTGGCTCCCTCTCTTCTTTTAAATTTTATGTCACTACACCTGCCAGCCCTCTTTTCATACAAACTCTCAGGTGCGACGAAGATGCTTCCACAAGCATTTTAAACTACTGTATTAAACGTAAGATGCGAAATTACAGTAATGAACTCAGTTTGTACAAGAATGCGCGGAGGAAGAGTGCTAGGAACTCGTTGAAAATAACGAAACACTGCGAATCGACAGATGTGCTCTTGAAATGCGTCAGAGCCTACTGTTTTGTAGGAGCGCTAAATTCCAAAAACTAACTACATTAAAAAAAACCTGTTCCCGTCCGACCACCGAAGATAAGCAACAACGTTTATATTCGGATCGGCGACCGCCTGGGAACTCTGGCTGTCTTCATTTCTTGCTTTCTTGTCGCTACCCCTGCCAGCCGTTTTTTCATGCTACCTTTCTCATGTGACAAAGATGCTTCCATACTGATTTTAAACTATCGTAAGATACGATATTAAGGAACTCAGTTTGAAAAGAGTGCGCCAAGGAAGACTTGCAAAGAGTCTCTGGAAATAACAAAACAGTATGAAGTGACAGAAATGTTGTGAAATACGTCAGGGCATATTGTTTTGTAGCAGTGCACAACGGCAAATTTGTAAACAAAAATTTACCTTTCGTCGCTACAAGAGATGGATACTTTGTCGAAAAGCCTGTGTCTTGTGTGCATGTTTTCGCACCTTTCCACGGCACGGCGCGGCACAGAGCTGCTCTGGTAGCTCCGAACGGCCGCACACGTCGCCTCGGACACGCCGGTTCGGCCCGCGCCCATCTCGCAGATGTTCCTCGTGCTTGTGCTGTCATATGGACCGCGACCCGAGCGGCAGCGAGCGGCAGTCGAGCAAAGTCGGGACAAGTCGGGACGGAAGGTGACAGCCGATTATGCACCGTGCGAATTACGCAAATATCTAGAAGCGCGACGCGTGTCAGGCAGGTGAGAACGCTTCTCTCGGTCCAGCAGGACACTGCCACACCCCGCGCAGTCCACCCGCCGCCCGGCCGCGCGCAATCCCTGCGACGGACAACAATAACAAGGTGCGTCTCCCGCGAGTGTCGGAGGCCGCACGAACCAAACGAATGACAGGCGGTGCAACGAGCAGCTGTGTTGTGCGTCTGACCCACGTGGCGGCGCGCCGCACTGCGCGTCGCCTTCGAGGTGGAAGGACGTGCTTTGCGTCAAATGTGCCACCGAAAATGGCGATTGCGTGTATTGGGAGGAGAGGCGAAGCCTTCTTGTGCCGTGCGGCTACAGTATAAGGACGCCAACGGCCATACCATGTTGAATACACCGGTTCTCGTCCGATCACCGAAGTTAAGCAACATCGGGCCCGGTTAGTACTTGGATGGGTGACCGCCTGGGAACACCGGGTGCTGTTGGCTCCCTCTCTTCTTTTAAATTTTATGTCACTACACCTGCCAGCCCTCTTTTCATACAAACTCTCAGGTGCGACGAAGATGCTTCCACAAGCATTTTAAACTACTGTATTAAACGTAAGATGCGAAATTACAGTAATGAACTCAGTTTGTACAAGAATGCGCGGAGGAAGAGTGCTAGGAACTCGTTGAAAATAACGAAACACTGCGAATCGACAGATGTGCTCTTGAAATGCGTCAGAGCCTACTGTTTTGTAGGAGCGCTAAATTCCAAAAACTAACTACATTAAAAAAAACCTGTTCCCGTCCGACCACCGAAGATAAGCAACAACGTTTATATTCGGATCGGCGACCGCCTGGGAACTCTGGCTGTCTTCATTTCTTGCTTTCTTGTCGCTACCCCTGCCAGCCGTTTTTTCATGCTACCTTTCTCATGTGACAAAGATGCTTCCATACTGATTTTAAACTATCGTAAGATACGATATTAAGGAACTCAGTTTGAAAAGAGTGCGCCAAGGAAGACTTGCAAAGAGTCTCTGGAAATAACAAAACAGTATGAAGTGACAGAAATGTTGTGAAATACGTCAGGGCATATTGTTTTGTAGCAGTGCACAACGGCAAATTTGTAAACAAAAATTTACCTTTCGTCGCTACAAGAGATGGATACTTTGTCGAAAAGCCTGTGTCTTGTGTGCATGTTTTCGCACCTTTCCACGGCACGGCGCGGCACAGAGCTGCTCTGGTAGCTCCGAACGGCCGCACACGTCGCCTCGGACACGCCGGTTCGGCCCGCGCCCATCTCGCAGATGTTCCTCGTGCTTGTGCTGTCATATGGACCGCGACCCGAGCGGCAGCGAGCGGCAGTCGAGCAAAGTCGGGACAAGTCGGGACGGAAGGTGACAGCCGATTATGCACCGTGCGAATTACGCAAATATCTAGAAGCGCGACGCGTGTCAGGCAGGTGAGAACGCTTCTCTCGGTCCAGCAGGACACTGCCACACCCCGCGCAGTCCACCCGCCGCCCGGCCGCGCGCAATCCCTGCGACGGACAACAATAACAAGGTGCGTCTCCCGCGAGTGTCGGAGGCCGCACGAACCAAACGAATGACAGGCGGTGCAACGAGCAGCTGTGTTGTGCGTCTGACCCACGTGGCGGCGCGCCGCACTGCGCGTCGCCTTCGAGGTGGAAGGACGTGCTTTGCGTCAAATGTGCCACCGAAAATGGCGATTGCGTGTATTGGGAGGAGAGGCGAAGCCTTCTTGTGCCGTGCGGCTACAAAATAAGGACGCCAACGGCCATACCATGTTGAATACACCGGTTCTCGTCCGATCACCGAAGTTAAGCAACATCGGGCCCGGTTAGTACTTGGATGGGTGACCGCCTGGGAACACCGGGTGCTGTTGGCTCCCTCTCTTCTTTTAAATTTTATGTCACTACACCTGCCAGCCCTCTTTTCATACAAACTCTCAGGTGCGACGAAGATGCTTCCACAAGCATTTTAAACTACTGTATTAAACGTAAGATGCGAAATTACAGTAATGAACTCAGTTTGTACAAGAATGCGCGGAGGAAGAGTGCTAGGAACTCGTTGAAAATAACGAAACACTGCGAATCGACAGATGTGCTCTTGAAATGCGTCAGAGCCTACTGTTTTGTAGGAGCGCTAAATTCCAAAAACTAACTACATTAAAAAAAACCTGTTCCCGTCCGACCACCGAAGATAAGCAACAACGTTTATATTCGGATCGGCGACCGCCTGGGAACTCTGGCTGTCTTCATTTCTTGCTTTCTTGTCGCTACCCCTGCCAGCCGTTTTTTCATGCTACCTTTCTCATGTGACAAAGATGCTTCCATACTGATTTTAAACTATCGTAAGATACGATATTAAGGAACTCAGTTTGAAAAGAGTGCGCCAAGGAAGACTTGCAAAGAGTCTCTAACACGCGATCTAGTGT
>NW_026062425.1:0-82666 GCF_023897955.1 Schistocerca gregaria
ACACACGCGAGACAGATAGAAATGCAGTCACAAACAATCACCCAGCTAAACGGACGAGACAGACAGGAGCGCCCCATCGAGCCTCGAACCCCACTCGAGCTCACATACAATGCAGCGCTCCAACGCAGGAATTTGTTTCAGGTTCATCTGCACGTTTTCTCGAATAATCGGTAAAACTTGTACTTGATCGGTCAACACATACTGCGACGCGTCTTTCATGATTTTTGCACATGCGATTCCCGCGATCCCCGTTCCCGACCCCAGTTCCACGATAGTTTTGTCCTTCCAAATTCCTCTGTCTCTGCCTCCCCCGTATTGTTTTTCCAGCCATTTGCAAAAGACGACGGCCGCGTTCCAAACGCTAGCGCCCGTCCCAATTCCGATCAATTCCCCGTTCTTTCTCTGATTCAGCTTGATACGGGCGCCCATCTACGTCCAGCTCGAAGTATTCCTTGTTCACCCTCTCGCTGCGCCAGGACAGGACGCCGATCTTCTTCTTCACCAGGTCGCTCAGGCGCGTCGGGGCGAGAAACTGTAAAAAAAGTGGTTACTTTCAGCAGGCAGCGAAACCGAAAAGGACTTACTTTGCGCGAACTCTCGCTCCGAACGAGGGATGGAGGGTCTGGGGGGCTCGGACACGAGCGGTGGTCGGACTCTTCTGCCATGCTCTTCGAGGAGACGCGCGGTGGGGCCAGGAGCGAAAAAGAGACTTCAAATTGTGTGTTTTGTACCGCAGGCCTGCGGAGGTTATGCACGAGAAACAGATTTCTGCTCTTGAACGGCCGCCGCAAAAAAATTTTCGCAAAAAAATGTTGTACTGGGACAGCTTCTTTTTTCGGGCGCCCCGAGAGTCGGGGCGGAGGGAGCCCGGTGGCGCGGACGCCGAGGGGCGGCGGTTTGGCGCGAGGTTGTCGGGAGCGGCGGCGGCGGCTCGCCCCGGGCGAAAAAAAAAGAGAAGAGCGATAACAACAAAAAATTCCGACAGACGGAGCTCGAAGAGACATGTCAGAAGCGACCAGGTGGCTGGCAGAAGCGGCGCAGAAGGCGCTGTCGATGGACGCGGACAGAGCGAGGGCCGTGGCGGAGTGCGTGCAGGGCTTGAAGGACGAGAGAGACGTGGTCGAGAGCTTAGAGGTGCGCGGGTAGAGCGCGGGAGGGGCGGCGCGAGAGGGGGCGGCGAACTAACCGGGGACACCAGACAGCGATAGGGAGGGGCGCGACCGCGAGGGCGCTCGCGGAGCAGTACTTGGAAAGGAGGCGCGGAAAGGAGAGGAAGGGGGAGGTACGAGGGGGTCGGGGTCCGACGTGTGTGCGCCGCGGGTGGCGTGTGTGCGCCTAGACGTACTAACTCCGTGTGTGTGCGCTGCGTTTACAGACGGGGGCGAGGAGAGCGAAGAGGGCTGACAAGAAGAGGGCCGAGTTGACTACCCGTTACTCGTCGAATCCGTACGTCTCGGTGTACGAGGTGTCTAGGAGTGGCAGGGGGCCGGAGGAGGGGCGCGAGGGGGGGGGAGTCGTGCGAGTGCCAGGCGAGGGTGCACGGTTTCGCGGGGAGTTGCGCGTCGTGCGGCAGGGTGTCGTGCGAGAGGGAGGGAGAGGGCAGGAAGTGCGGTCACTGCGGTGGCGAGGTGAGGAGGAGTGGCGAGGTCGAGGGCGCGAGGGACGACGCGAAGTTGAAGAGGGCGAGGGGCGATTTGAGGAGGTTGTTGCAGTACGACAGAGAGGCGGCGGAGAGGATGTTGGTCTACGACGACCAGAGTGATTACTTCGACATGTCCAGCGGTTGGTTGACCAAGAGCGAGAGGAGGGCGATTCAGGAGAGCGAGCTCGGACTCGGCCGAGAGAGCACTCGAGTGCGAGAAAACATAGAGAGGGGCGAGGAGGCCTTTAAAGCGGAGTCCCGGAGGTTTTTGCAAGGCAGTTCGGATGCGCGCCACAAGGTAAAGTTGATGCCAAGACCCGTTGAGGCGGAGCCCCCGCGGATCGACGCGCCTTGGAATCGCCCGATTCACCTCGACTGCGACGATACGACGACGACCTCGCGGACCTGGACTTCGACCAGCTCGAATCCGACGCACCCGAGGGGCCTCCCGCACCCCTGCACCGCATAGGAATCGCCGAGTCCGAATGTTTGTGGCCCTCTCAAGACCGCCGAGACATGTTGCGCTGGTTCGCCGGCATCGGAGGCAACTTCTACTTGCACGCCCCCAAAGACGAGCTCGCCTACTGCTCCACCGAAGCCGCCGAGAACGCCTGCGTTCGCCGCTGCGCCGGCCTCCTCACCGACCTCCCCGCGCAGGCCCGCGATATAGACCTTTGTATTGGTCTGTACGTGCCCCACGATTTTTCGCCGGAGCTCGTCGCTCGTCGCTTCTCTCGCCTCTGCGGCGCCTGCGAGCGCGCGGCGCTCGCCGTGCTGCTCGACGACGCCGAGGCGGCGTCCAGGACCGGGCACAGGTGGCTGGCCGCCTCGCAGGCCAAGTGGATCGGCGCGCTCGTAGAGCAGTCCGCAAATCGAGAGTGGTTCGTCCGCCCCACCTTCTGGCACTGCGACTTCCGGCGGGGAACGCAACCAGACGTGCTCTCCTACCTTCTCGAGCTCAACCGCCACCTCCATCCGCGCGTGGGCATCCTCTGGGGCGGCCCGCGTCGCCACGCCTCCAACTGCGACCTCGGCTATTTGAAGCGAATGCGCTCCTTCTTCGGCCAAAGGAAGCTCTTCCTCTGGACCTCCAACGCCGCCAACGACCCCCCCTATCAACACCTCGGCCTCTATTCCGACGGCGCCCTTCTAAGCTCTTCGCGCGTCCGAGCTTCCACCATGGTCCGCGTCTACGTCGCCCAAATGCTCCTCCGCCTCTCCAGTCCCGACAACCTCCTCTATCAAGCCTTCGACAGCGTCCTCAAGCTCACGCTCCCCTCTCCACCCAAATCACTCGTCGACTCCCTCGTCCAACTCCACCTCGAAAAATCCTCCACCCACCACTTCCCCACTCCGGACCACGAATTTCGCCACTTCACCCATCTCAAAAACCTCGCCCTCTCCGTCCAAAAACTACTCCCCCCCTCCCCTCACTTCCAACACCACCTCGACCCCATCCTGTCCCTCTCCAACATGAACATCGCCTTCTTCCACCACTCACTCCATCCACACCATCCCACCACCTCCCTCACCTCCTCCATCCGAACCGCAACCAACGCCCTCGTCCCTCGCCTAAACCCACCCCAAATCCTCTCCTACTACCTCCAACTACTCTCTCTCATCTCCCCCTCCACCCAACTCCCCCTCTCCTCCCCCCCCCCCATCCAACACCACCTCCTCTCCACCACCGTCCACCGCGCCGTCCTCAACTGCCTCCAACGCGCCTCCTCCACCAAACCCCCCCCCTCACTCCACCAAACCCGCTCCTCCGACCTCTGCCTACTCGCCACCTCCTCCCTCCGCGCCCTCGAACAATACCTCGTCCCCCACTACCTCCCCGCCGACGCCCACCTCCTCAAAACCCACCTAAACCAACTCTTCTACTCCCCCCACTCCTCCTCCCCCCTCCCCCCCCCCTCTCCTCCCCCATCTCCCCAGACCCCCACTTCGCCGACCAGTGGCTCTCCTCTATCCCCTCCCCCTCCCCCCCTCCAAAAACCTCCAAAAAACCACCCAAACTACTCGCCCCAGGCCTCACCTGCTTCCACTCCTTCCTCACCCCCCCACAAGAACTCGAACTCCTCCACCTCCTCCACTCCTCCCACTGGCAACCCTCCCCCACCACCCAACTCCAACTATACGGATTCTTCAACCACCCCTCACCCAACTCCCCCCTCCACCTAGGCCCCCCCCTCCCACCCCACCTCAAACGCCTCGCCGAAGACCTCCGCCGGCTCAACCTCTTCTCCTCCTCCCCCGACCAGTGCATCATCTCCAAATACCCCCACCCCCCCCCACCCCCCACCCCCCCTCACCACGAAAACCAACACCTCTTCGAACAGTGCGTAGCCATCCTCGTTCTCAACTCACCAATCGACCTCACCCTCCACTCCGACTCCAAAACCCACTCCTTCCACCTCCAAAACCCCTGCCTCTTAACCCTCTCCTCCTCCCACTTCAAACAACTCTCCTACTCCATCCACCCCTCCCCCGAACCCAACTCCCCCTCCTCTCAAACCATCCTCGCCACCTTCAGAAAACTCAAACCCTCCGCCGTCAACCGCGCCCTCTCACTCCAGTCCAAAACCAAACGCAAAGGCCCCTAAACCTGCACATAATATAGCACACACACACCACACCTCCCCTCTCTCACCCTTCTATAACCAATACACCCTCACCTATAAAACTCCTCAACGCACCTCTCTCCCACTAACGCACCCACACCACCACCATCGCCCTCTCTCTCCCCACCCCCACCTCCACGCCCTCAAACCCCTTCCCCACACTCACACCACCTCTCCTCCTTTTAACACCCTCTGCGCACCTCTCTTCCTCTCACCAAAACCCCTTCACTCACACTCCCTCGCCTTCTCCCCAACCTCACTCACCCGCACTCTCCCTCCAAACCCCAACCACCTCGAACAAAAAATCACCACGCCTCGCGCCCTCTCCAAACCCTAACCCTCCACCCACGAGCGCAACGCTCCACCACCATCGAACAAAAAGCTCAGATACACCCACTATCTCAACCCACTCTCCTGCCGTAACTGCGCTCCTTTTTTTATATACAATACGTCGACGCACTACGACGCATACAATAGAACCATCAACTGCTAAAATCAAGAAAAACCGTCAAAGCAGCCTCAAATCACACAAATCACAACCGCGTCACTCCACGAGAGACAAAAAAAACCGCCGCCAATCCGAGAAGGTAGCACATCTCAAGAAGGCACTGTTGCGTCCGGCGGGTGACCAATCTCTTGAACAAGTACAGCAATCTGATGGATCGATATAAAATTGTACCGACGGAATTGTAAACCGATAAACTGATCGATGTACGCTTTAAGCTTGGCACATTTGGAAATATCGATCAGTTGTTGGATGCCATCGAAGACAAAAATACTCCCAATTGAATCATTCGAAGACTGAAGAACCTTCTGAAAATCCTGTCGGATATGCTCTAGAAGCGGAATGCAGGGCTTGTGCGAATTAAAATGAGAAAGAAAGCTAGAAGGTCCAATCAAAGACGCCTTAAGAGTGTTGAAGACCTTCTTGAAACTCTTCTGCGATTGAGAAATAGAAGATTCAAGACCAATAAGTACGGCATAAAGACCCTGGAAATTTCTGAACGCCTTCAAATAGCCAGCTATCTTAAGAAGACGATCCAATTGCTTGAGTTTGAGCTTCAAATTACCCATTTGATATCTAGACGCATAAAACCGAGTCCATTCGGTAAGTCTTGACGAATAGGATAAAAGCACTCGCAAATTATGAGCGTGGTAGTCGGGCTCCTGTCGATATACCCACTTGTTCAAGAGCTCTTTGGGCCTAATAGAACAAAAATAAGAGAACTGAGTGAGCGTCAACTGACGAGCAAGTTCAATCTCAGAAACGTCGTTGAGAGTGAGCTTTGCAGAGAAGATAGCCCTGGGAATGACAGGCTGCTCGTACAAATCCGGCCTGAAAGGTTCTTCGGTGCCGGCTTCATATCCACTATTATAAGCGAGAGATTGAGCATTAGCAAATTTAGAAATGATCAATTTGAGCTTCCGAACCTTCGACATCAGACCTGCACTTGTCTTACTGAAAATTTGACTCGACTCCAAGAAGTTCTTGAGTCGCATGCGCAACCTCTTGACCTCCCAGTCCCACGGGATGTTAATCATCCAGTATTCCAACAGACGAAGCACAGACAGTCTATGTAAATGAATGCACATCTTGCCTCGAATTGCAATAGACGTTACAGGTACAGCGTAGAGTTGAATAATCTTTTCCAATAGGAATTCAGGTGTAATGAAAATATGGTAAGTGTAGAAGAACTGCTTCAAAAAATTGTTGCGCTCCTTTTCGGAGATATCAATGCCACTCGTAGTGTCGATATAGCCTAGAATAAGCTGAATGAGCACATTTAGAGAGGCATAAGTGACATTATCTCCTTCGAGAATCAAATTATTGCAATTTATCAATTCCTCCCAAATATTGACGCCGTGGCTAGGATCGTCCCCCGAATGCACACGCCACTCTGAAAGATGATCGAAGTTCTCGACGACGCTGTCATTGACCAAATGGGATAAGACGTCCTGACTCCAGATGTTGGTGTCATCGTCGAGCATTCTCTTGGCAAAGCTCAATAAACAATCTAAAATAGAGCCTCCGGTTCCGGACGGCTTGATATACTTAGTCGAAGTAACATGACATAAGCGCGCTAGAGTTTGCTTATAACCGTTGAACGCGAGCCACTCCGAGACCATCATCAGAACTTGCTTATTGTTGAGCGTATCCAACGCCTGAGTTATGTCGGCGCGGTCGACTAGCTGCACATACGAAGGAGTGCCTGTGAGCACACATAGCTTCTCAGAAAGTGCGAGAACATCCGGATGACAAGACATGGCAGCTGCCTCCCATTCTTTCTTTGGCAGAGACGAAAGTTTCTTATCGGTCATGTGGGACTCCTGTTCAAACTCGAAGTAGATACAGTCCAGCCTCGATGACGTGTGCGAGCTAGTTCCACCAAAGATATACGCAGTGCAAGAGGGGCCCGCGGGTATGGCACAAGAATGAAAAATACGATTTTTTTTAGCAAGAATATCCTTCGATGACATATCCCTCCTAGACCTGCTTTGATGGGAAGAAGATGTCTTATATGCTCTCCTGGTATTAATGGTGAGTCTGCCTTGTACATGCGAAGCTTCTGATGGAGTTGGAACCCATACATATTCAACCCGAGTCCATCTATTTTTTTCGATAAAGTACACATATACATCTAACATAGCGCTGTCCCGTGGATTGGACCCACCAGTCAGGATGATTTTATCTTCAAAGATCGATAGAGTATGAGAATGCATTGGCAGTAATATAGTGGATTCCGGGTGAGGTGTGATGACGCTCCACGATAACGTAAGCGTGTTGAAGCAAACAAACTCCGAGAGTTCTTTGGATCCATCGCAACCTCCGTATATCCAAATTCGAGAGTTAAAAACCGTCGCTGCATGCGAATAACGCGGAGAAGGAACCGTGCCAGATGCCTGGACCAGATGCCACCGATTCGATTCAAAATCATACTTCCACATATCATTGAAACTCGAATCAGTGTCTCTACCACCCCACACATACATGTGTTTGCTCACAAGAACGGCAATGTGGTTTTTTCGAGGAGCTGGTTTGACATCGGCTGTGTCAAGTATTTTCCAAACGTTGCGGAATATATCATACACGAGAATAGAATTTGTGACTTGTCCTGTCTGTGTACAAACTCCGCCAAAGATATAGATATATTGATTGAAAAGGACGGCTGTATGCGAATAGCGATTTTCTATAGAATCTGGAAGGTGTTCTGAAATTTCGTTTGTGATAGCGCTGTTCTCGGAAGAAGAGACATCTGCAGCCATTTTATCGGGTGATGTGAAGCTGAGCAAGGCTTCGCTGCTTTTGCCTGCCGAAGGTTGGTCTGACACATCGACATTGCTCGAATTTATTGTCTGTTCTGTCGAAGTATTTGAAGACACCTGCGAAGTTCGTTCATCTAAAAATAGGTCGCAGGTAATCTGGATTTGGAAGTCCTCTAGTTGAGGGGATGGCGTGATCCAAGTCTTTGTGGCTATATGCCATCAACATATACAGAGAGAGCAAAATGTCAATTATGTTAAGCAAAAATCATCAAAATAACTGTCAAAAAAATGTACCAATTTGATAGATGAGAATAGGATGTTGTAACGCGGTCCCGAAGCTTGTACATCCCCCATAGAAAACCAGACTTTGCTTATATGCGGTACATGTATGTCGTTGTCTAACGCAAATTTCTTGCGATTCAGATCTCCATATAGAGACCGTAGAGATAACTATGTGTCATTTATGCAAAAGTTAGCGCATGTACATACAAAACGAGCGAAGAGAAGAGCAGAACAATCCGCACCTGAGTCGACGGAGGGTTGGTTGAGAACAGACCAAGCTTTGGAAAAGACGGTGTGTCTTCTGAACGTGTTTGTATTTCGTTTGTCAGCCAGTAAATCTCCCCGCTTTTTAAGCAGTGCTTGAATTTTGTACATGGTAACGGGAGGATATCTTAATCTGGACAGGGGTGGTTTGTTTAACAATGCATATTGTTCTATTGCGTAAGAGAGTTAGCGGGTGACAACATTATACTGCTTTAGAAAAAGGCTAAAACTGTACAGATTGTACACTACCATCAATGTCGAAGTCTACATAGCTGGTGGGATCATGGTCCTTTGAATGCCCTAATTTGGCGCTCTTAGAATCGATTGTGGCCTGCTTCATGGTCGATGCTATATGTGAAAGAAAGAGGTTTTATGCGACCTCGGGAAGGAAAAGAAAAGAGAAAGGGTGGGTGTTGTTGCCGAATGTGCACATTCTAAGGCAAAAAGTTAGAGACAGTCTGACAAGGTATGTACAAAGTTTAAATATCAAAAATTTTTTTTGAAATGCATTTATCGTATTTGGGCCAAAAACGCGCAGGGATTGTCGGATAGAGACGGCAGAAAAATGCGAAAAGTGAAAGAAAACGCTATTGCCTGCAGGACATTTGCTCTGGCCGCTAAGACTAGAACATATAAAGTAGACATACAAACCGCCCCTATTCACAATTTCCGGATAAAATAGTGAGGCTACGACCTGCAATTTTGGCCGTTGTAAATGTAGAGTTTATCACGATTATATAATTACAATTACACTTAGGACAGTTAGGTTTAGCCACCTAGAGAGGAGTAGCGAATGAGAGGGGATGCAAGTGTAGGAATACATTCTGGTGAGGTAATGCATAGAGAAAGTGCAGTGCAGGTGACAACACTCAAAAACTATCCTCCTGAGACACAGAATAAATTGTGTTACTGATTTGATATAAAGCAGTTGCGCTTACAAAACCTCACTTTACATGCATTACTGGTCACGCAAAATAGTGTCGGTGGAGAGCATGCTATCCCTGAGAACGCAGCGAAGGATCAATTCAAATAGCTTTAAACATACCATCACTAATGAGGAGTCCGAATGTGGTCAGCAAAGCGTGAATGAGAGCTACATAACCAGTAACTGCAATACTATAGAAGAGATTAAACAATGAATGGTCACGTGAGGATGAGAACGAGCGTATGCATAAGGAATGCGCTCATGAAAAGAATCATACTGTTTAGAGCTTGTCGTGACTTGGACAGCAGCACCGGAATTATAAGTGGAAGCCTTTAAATAGTCGAGAACAGTTTTCTGAATAGAAATATAGTCGTTTTTGCTCAAGGGCGTCATACGCGAGGCGGATCCGACAGACTTGGGTAGGCAGCTATCCAAAAAACGTATTGAAGATCGTTTAGATATGCGGGAACGTATAGACCCCTTTGATTCAGTCGACGCAGCTTTTATGCACGGTCTTTTTGGGCATCGTGTTTTAAGTAAACGAGGTATCATTTTTTAAATAATTCATTAAAAATAATTTAGATTTAAACAAAAAGCAGGTTTAAAAAAAATTATTTTGAAGGTTGTGTACAGTTAGGGGCAAGATGCGATGACCGTTGAGTAATAATCATTCAGAAGAGGAAAAATTAGAGGACTAACGGACTGAAGGACAAGTCAGACCACGCTTTTTGTGCTACATCGTGGGCAGCTCCGCTATGGATGGCCTCCCGGGGCTTCAACAGGCTTGAAACTGTACCTGGACAAGGTACAAAATTGTTAAAAAAGTGTTCTTTTTTGTAGTAAGATATACGCGCATCTCAATCAATGAGCACGTCTATCTAAATCGTTTGAAGGTGTGAGTGCAAGGATAAGTCCTGAGAGATTGCTACTAGGTGCGTTGTGTGACGAAAGTGAACTGTTCTTATATTAAATATTGTTACATCTGTGGGATTTGAATTTCACAGCCTGACCATTTGTCTGCGAAGAGTGGTCTGAAATTTGAAGGAGAGGCGTACTATTTTACAGGATTGGGAGTGTCTGGTTTAGACAGGGAAAGAGAGGAAGGCTGCCCTTAGTTGTTACAGTTTTGCGTTTAATATGTATACAGTGACGAAGTGCGGTACCGAAATTTCAAGGAACCAGATGAGAAATCTTTGTATAGTTGCGGGGTTTGACAAAAAAGAGTGGTTTTACCGGAGGGCGGTACGAGTGTGTGTATTGGCGAAAATAAAAAATTAAAAGATTTGACACATTGGTAGGAGACAGATACGAGGACGCTAGGTATATCTGGTCCGGAGGCAGAGGAATATTGAGTCTGACGCTTGTCGAATGTGCTACGGCAAAAGGCCTTTTGTCAAAGATCACCAGATGGACTATGGGGGCAAAGATTGCGGTCTTAAGTACTTGCGCGCTATAAGAAAAGGATGAGAAGTGTGCGCGCGTAGAGCTCCGATCCTAGTATAAAAGTAGTTCCTTGAGTGATTGAATGAAGCGAAGAATACGTTGACCCCGAATGATAGAGTGTTGAGGAAATGTATGGAGAAAAAGTATACTTGACCTTAGAAGTGAAATTGCTTCTTTTTTTTTAGTTTTTTCGCGTATTCTCTTAACGTTAGTTCTACATTACAGGCAATGGATGTGAAAAAAACTGAAAAGGATGGTCGCTTTACGATGTTTTTGAAGCATTTTTTGGCTGGGACAGGTGCGTGGAGATGTCTTTGGTTTTATAGGATGGGCCTTGGTTTGCGAGAGTGAGAAAGATGCGGCCTTTTTTCTTAGTGTGGATCGGCGGTGTGCAGATGAGTTGTTTGGGCGAGGTAATGTGAGGCTCGGTAGAGTGTGTTTATGTGGTCTCTTGTACAGAGTGTTGTGTTTGCAATGCGGTGAAACTGACGGATGTGGGTTACGTGAAATTGGCACCTGGTCTTTTTGGCAGTCGCCGGATGGGCCCAGGTATTGGTAGGGCAGCCGTTTGACACAGTAAAGGTACGTTTGTGCGATAGAGAATAGAGAGAAATAGCCGCAGAGGGAGAGTTGGTTTTTAGGAATAGTTGGGGTACATGTGCGCACGTGTGTGTATATGTATGCATAGAGTTTTGACAGGTTTTTTGGACTTGGTCCTGGATGTGACGACGAATGGGGACATAGGTGAGACTGCAGACGGCGAGCGAGGCAAAGTATAGCGGCTCTATGGATTGTGTGAAGAAGATTCTAGTAAACGAGGGAATTAGAGGGTTTTACAAGGGGACCACGGTTCCTTTGATAGGAATTGGCGCGTGCGTGTCTGTACAATTCGTGGCGTTGTCTCAGAGTAAGGACATGTTCATGCGATATAACATGCGGAGAGCGGAGGAGAGGTCGGAAAAGCCTGTGGTCGGTTTGACATTGCCGCAGGTGACGATAGCTGGAATAATTTCTGGAATAGCGAATGGTCCACTGTCGACGATAATCGAGCACATTCGTATTCGTTTGCAAGTGCAGAGTGGACAATCTGTAAGTCCGTTTAAACTGATGCCTCAAATAGTGCGGACGTTTGGATGGAGGGCATTGTGGAAGGGTTGGAATGCGACATATTGTCGTGAAATACCAGGCTTCGGGTTTTATATTTTGACATATGAATTGGCGATCAGAGCGGCGACGCCTAAAGATAAGACGGTGAACGACGTCGGGAGCGCCGCTTTGCTCTTGTGCGGTTCTCTGAGCGGTTTGGGCATGTGGCTCACATGTTACCCGTTGGATGTGGTCAAGTCTAGAATACAGTCGGACAGTTTAGACCGAGCGACGGCGGAATACAAGAGTACTTTGGATTGTTGGAAGAAGACCTTTCGAGCGGGGGGTGTTCGAGCCTTTTACAAGGGGTTTTGGGCGTGTATTCTTAGGTCTATGCCTGTGAATGGAGCGACATTCCTGGCATATGAATTGGCCATTAGAATGATGGGTGGACGCGAAGTTTAAAGGGCATTTCCCTCTCTCTGGTCGAGTAAAAGCAACAATAGTAGCGCTATGAATGTTTATCCTGAGGGGCGATTTTACGTCTTTTCGAGTATAGAGAAATAAACGGGGGTTTTTTATCGTGAAAGTTTGTGGCGATCTGAACAGCGAAAAAAATACGTAGGGATTGCGGCATCATTATTGAGAAGTTTGTTTTCCGTGTCTAGACGTGTTGGTTTCGTCCTCAAGTTTGAGCGACGGGCTTGAATTCCTCGCGTTTCAGAAAGAAGACAGACAGAAGAAAGGGAAGAGGGCTGGTGGACGCCAGGAAATTCTCGTTTCACCGATATCGGGTGTGGTTTTCGTCATCTAGAGCTTTGTACGTTTGATACGAACGAAAGGTGTGGATGATTCGAACGGATGGGTTTTGCGTGCGGTTCTGAAAAAAAAGAGTCTGCTTCAGGAACGTTGCCGCTCTTACGCGCGGAGAAGGTGCGAGCGAGTTGGGTCCTGGTGTCTCGTGGAAGAGGGGAAGAGATTGCGACAGGAGGGGGATGAGCAAAAAGGGTGTGCGATATTTGTGTGTAGGCGGGTGGTTGTGCTTTTGTGTTTATGTATGGTTGGTTTATAGGGGGGGCTTTTTAGCGGTGGTGTGGAGGAGCCAGGTGGATAGAGTGAGAAGGACGAGGGATCCGGTTTGATGGGCAGCTGCTAATGGGATGGGTACGAAGTATAGAAGGGTGGCTAGGCCCAGGCTTGCTTGGATCCATGAGGCGGCGGCGATTGAGTTAATGGCGTATCTGGTGGAAGGGTTTAGAGGTTGCTTGCGTGACAGAAGGAATAAGAGGTTGGAGGACAGGAATGTGGTTATGCCCAACACGCGGTGGTTGAATTGCGCGGTTGCGTCGTTTTCGAAGAAGTTTTTCCAGAAGGGTTTCAATTTCCAGTATTCCATCGGGACGAGTTGGTCGCCCATGTATGGAAATTCGTTGTATACCAGGCCCGCATCTAGTCCGGCGACTAGTGCGCCGCTCATTGAGGTGAGGAATATGAGAGCGACGAGTGCGCCGGAGGCGGATCTGAGCCAGGTGGGGGGAGGAAGGATGGTGGGAGTGCGGGGTTTTAGCAGGTCCAGGGAGGTCCATAGGAGGCCTAGATATATGAATAGCGCGGTGCTGAGGTGCGCGCATAGTCGATAGGCCGAGACCCTTGGAATTTGGTCGTCTTGGACTTGAAGTCCGCTTTTTACCATGTACCATCCCAGAGCGCCTTGAAGTCCGCCTAGAGCAAGGAACCCGAACAGTTTGAGTGAGAGCGATTTCGAGATGTGGCGTTTAGATACGAAATAGACGAGGGGGATGCCGAATACAAGGCCGAGTGCTCTGCTTAGAAATCGGTGGGTCCATTCCCAGTAGAAGATTTTTTTGAACTCGTCGAGTGTCATGTCGGCGTGGAGTTTTTTGAATTCCGGAGAGTTTTTATATTTTTCGAATTCGACGGCCCACTCTTGGTCGGAGAGCGGTGGGATGGTGCCAGTGACTGGGCGCCATTCAGTTATGCTGAGCCCCGATTCAGTCAAGCGCGTGATACCGCCGACTATGACGATAGAGCATATGAATGCGCAGCAGACAAGGAGCCAGTATCCCACTCGGAGGCGGGAATCGGTGGGGGATGGCTGCACGCATACTGTGCACATTTGGCGCCATTGTTGTGTGCGTGTTCGCGTGTCAGGCACTAAGATGCAGCGGGGGGACAGGTGAACCGAAGTGGAGAGGAGGCGAGACCAGGTGGCTCTTATGTGCGGCGTATGATGTTTCAAAAAGGACGCGTTGAGGCGGTCTTTGCATAGGGCCTGCGGATGTGTGTGTGAGTGTATAGAAGGGGGTGAGAGAAGGTCTATGGGAGGTAGAAGCGCGACGGATGATTGCAAGGGGGCTATGATGGCCGATGCACAAGTGCTGAGGAGGCGGGGGTGGAGGTTAAGCGGATTGGTACGTTTTTAAAAGTCTGGAGTTTGTATTGGCGATTAGATTTTAAGGCGCTGATAAGGAGTGCACCAGACACGTGCGAGGTTGGCAGGTTTTTGGCATATATGACGCCTTGTGCCGCTCTGATCCAGGCGTTCATTTTGTCAGTTCTGATCTCTGTCGTTCTTCTAGGAAGGCTGGTTTTTCTTCTTCACTTGAGAAAAGGTTGGAAAGAGCCTAGTGTGTGCGCGTGTATGTGAGAGAAAAAAAAAAAGAGAGCTGGCATTGTCCTACGTTCTCTGTCATTTTTTTTACATGTGGGCGAAAGAGAGAAAGTTGGGTGGGCTGCGGCGTTTTATTGATCACTATGAGCAGCGAGAAGAAGTATAGGGGTGTAAACTACAATCTGACCAGTACGTTGGAAAGGAGGGGCGGTTTTCGCGCGCGATTTTTCAGCGGAGAGGAGTTTTGGGACTGCAGAGCGAGGGAGTTGGGGGCTAAGTTGCTGATAGGGGAGTGCTGTTGAAGTTGTGGAGGCGAGCGATTTGAGTGTCAGGTCTAAGGGGGCTCCGGACGTCTACGCTACTATTAAGTGGGGGAAGAGGAAATACAAGACCAGGGTGATGAAAAAGGTACGTTTTTTTGTGGAGAGAATTTTTTTTGCGAGTAGAATTGACACGCGCGTGGAATTTTGAAGACGGTGAATCCAGTGTGGAACGAGTCGTTTTTGTTGTACGTTTGGAGTGGGTGCGTAGGAGAGAGGGGTGTGGGGCGACTGGAGTCTGAGGAGGTTTTTTTTTTCGTTTCGGAGAAAAAACGAGCCGGAGGCGTCAGATTTGTTGGTTCGGGTGTACAACAGCGGGTGGTCTAGTTCTCTGATAGGTACGAGAGAGAGGGGCGGGGGAGGTGGATTTTTTTTTCTCAGGCTGACACGGATGTGTGTGACAGGGCAGGTGAAGGTGTCAAGGGAGGAGTTAGAAAAGGAGGAGAGAGTGGACACATGGTTGGATCTGTCGTCGGTTAAGAGGGCTTCTGAGGTTGTGGGGAGGTTGAGAGTGCTGGTTGAGGTGGAGGAAGAGAGGGAGGACAAGAAGAAGAAAAAAGAGGTACACAGTGTGACGTACAGCATTGTGGAGCAGCCAGTGCCCGAGGAGGAGCCCGCGTTTCCGAACCAGAGG
Source organism: Schistocerca gregaria (assembly GCF_023897955.1). NCBI lineage: Eukaryota > Metazoa > Arthropoda > Insecta > Orthoptera > Acrididae > Schistocerca > Schistocerca gregaria. The sequence continues at coordinate 15,117 of NW_026062425.1, forward strand.
GTGCGCACTAGAGAGTTGTGGGAGTTGTCTGGGGTTATGAGTGTGAAGAGCGTGGAAGTGGCGGGTGAGTTGGGGTTTATGAGCAAGTTTTTAGACACGGTGGAAGAGATGAAGCCGTCATTGGCGAAGATTCAGAGTAACAACGTGGCGTTGCGCCAGATATATGGGAAGTATTTTTCATCGACGAGCAATGAGCAGAGGGAGGAGTTGGCAAATCAGATGTCTTTATTGGTGGACTATTCGAATGCCGAGGCGGCAAAGTTGAACAAGTTGTTCAAGGAAATTGAGGAGTCTAATGCCGTTGCGATGAAGAGCGTGGGGATTCGAGGGTTTGAGATTCAGATTCGAGAGAACATTTACAACGTGATTAGCAAGACGTACATGAATCGGATGGTGGATTTTCAGGACATCCAGTCTCAGTATAAGGCGATGCATCGCAAGACGGCGAGGAAGATTTATGCGATAGCGAATCCGTCAGCGACGGAGAAGGAGTTGGAGGAGGTGGAGTCCTTGGAGATGCCCCAGGTGTTGGATCACGCCTTGTCTAATTTGAGGAGAGCGAAGGCGAAGGATGCCTTGTCCTACGTCAAGGCGAGACACAACGAGATTATAAAGATAGAGCAGGGTTTATTAGAGATTCAGAGGATGTTCAACGACATGGCCGTATTGGTGGCGGCGCAGGCAGAGTTTGTAGACAGGATTCAAGCGAATGTTCAGAAGGCGAAGACGAGCACGAAGGAGGGATTGGCGCATTTACGAGAGGCGAGGTATTATCAGAACCACAGGTTCAGGCTGTCGCCGATGGCCATGGCGAAGCTTATGAAGTGAAGAAGCGTGAGTGAATGGGATAGGGGTGATGCGCGCTAGAGTGAGGAGTTGGTGAAGAGGTGCAAGAGAGGAGAATTTGGGGTGGGGGGAAGTGTGTTTTTTTTTTTTTTTGAGGGGTGGTTTTGTTTTATTTACTAGAGTGCTTTACAAAGTTGTTGGTTACGAACAGTCAGTAAGAGCGTCTTGGGTCCAGTTGCCTGCGTAATTTGGCTCGTTCGGGCGAGTAAAGACGCCGTATCCGTGTCTGAGGTCCTGTTTGTATTCGCCCGTGTACGATGATCCATCTGATCCGTGCCATGTGCCTTGTCCGTGTTTCATGCCGTCCAAAAAGTCGCCCTCGTACCAGCTGCCGCTGGGGAAGACGAGGCGTCCGTGGATGAGCTGCCCTGAATCGGAGAATTTCGCGGAGGAGAGCGAGAAGTGATCGATTTCGTAGACGGCGGAGTCGGCGACGAGTTGGCCGCAGTCCCACGTACCGGACACCTGGGCGGAGTGGCCGTCGTGGAGTAAGAGCTTCAGGGTGCCTTGACCTTCGCGGAGTCCGGAGGACCAGGATCCCGCGTAAGACGCGGGATTAGGCTCAGACAGAGTGAGCGTGCCGGGTCCTTGGAACAGACCGTCCAACGAGTGTCCGTCGTAGACCGATTGGTCGTGGAAGACGTGAGTGTGCGGCTTAGGGACGCTGGCGTCTTGTGGGAGGCTCGGCTTATAGGTGCCTTCTCTGCGGAGCTTATCTGGTTGCAGGGAGTAAATGCTGGTGAATCCAGGTGGTTTGATTTGGTCGGGTTGGAGGAGGACAGGCGGCTTTGACATTCCCTTGAGCCACTGATCGGCTGTGAGAGATGGGATGAGGGAGGGGACGACGAGGTACAGGTCTTCATGAAAGGTGGCGGTGCCAGTGTCCTTTCTAGGAACTTGGAAGCTGACATGTTTAATGGAGTCTTTAGACAGTTTTGCGAATCGCGCTATTTCACAGCAAGTTGGATCAGCTATTTTGCGGGGGGAAAGGTGCGACGTCGCTTTGACTCTCAGATGTTTTGAATTCACTCAGGTAGCTCAGGAAGGGTGAGGTATCTTCTATGACGTAGTAGCTGATATAGGTGTCGCCCTTGCCTAGAAGGAAGATGACGTCGGTAGTTGGGTCGTGGCAGGGCGTCACCATTCCAGATCCGGCGCCGATGTTGAGAGATGCAAGTGGTTTCGAGAAGGATCGGACGTCCCAAGCGGAGAGCTGTCTTCTGCCGTCCTTGCTGAATCCGACGGTAGCGATTTGGTCTCTTTGTCCGAGCCAGGTGAGCGTGAATCCCTTGATGCTCTCGTGAGCTAGAACGCAGTGGGTGATTTGATTGTTGCGGGGGTCGATGATCCGGAGGTTTTTGTCTCTGCAAGAAGTTGCGAGGAGTGCGCCGTACCAATCCCAAGATGTTCTTTGGACGATGTCTTGGTGTCCACTATTACAAAGAATGGAGGCGCTGTCGTGGTCTATATCGAATATTTTTATGTCGTGGTTATGGTGGGTCGACAGCATTAGGTTTTTACTGGTTTGATGGAACTGGATTCCTAAGATTTTGCCATCGCTGTTTTTGATTTCAACATTTGGTTCCCTAACCGTTTTTTGGATGCCCTCGCAGGGGATTTGCCACAGCCTGATACAGTTTCCGTCCGACGTAGCCAGGAGCGAGTCTTCGAACGGAGAGAAATCAAAGTCCTGGATGAACGAGGTGTGCGGCTCCAGGAGCGGCGGATTGCTCGGCAGTCGCTGTTCCTTCTTAGAAGGTTCTGACGTTGGTTGATCCCGCGCCGGCAGCACGAGCAATGCGCCGTATCCAGGCGTGTCCCACTGCACGGCGACCATGGTGCTATTGACCTTGATGAGGTTGGCATCTCTGGCGGACCTCGGCTTTTTTTGGCGGGAGCAATTTGGTCAGGGTGTGAGCAAGGGAAGGAAAAAAGGTGTGTGAGAACGAGGCAGTGGGCGTTGCCTTCGGTGTACACACGGAAAGGGTGTGTATGTGTGGTGCTTGAGAGAGGAGTGAAGTGTGGGCGATTTGGGCGTTACCTTGACACAGTCGTAGCCGCTTTTTGACTTGGTTGTGCCGTATATGTGTCGGTATTTTGAGGGTTGAGCAGAGTTCATGAGATGTATGCATAGAAGAGGAGTTTTATTTTAAGTGGGGGTGGAAAGGGTGGGATGAAATTCAAAAAAAAAGTTTAGACACGTTCATTTGTGTTTCTGACTTATTGGGTAGTAAGTGTTTGCAGGAGTGTGAACTGAGTGCAGTAAGCGGAGATGCTGGTAGAGAGAGGTTTATCGATGAGGTTTTTGGAAGAGGAGGGTGAGCGAGAATCGAGAGAGCGAGAATTGACAGAGGAGTTGGAGTGTGGTTTTGAGATGCCGCCGGTGGTGAGCGTAAGTGTGCGAGGGTGCGGGCGGCGTGTGTGTGTACGAGAGGTGTGTTTGACAGGTTTTTCTTTCTTTTTGCGGCGCGGGCAGACGTCTCGGTTTTTGGTGGATGCGTTTAGGGGGAGGGAGAAGGACGCGATGAAGTTGGCGCACGGAACGACGACGCTGGGGTTTCGCTTTGGAGGTGGCGTGGTGATAGCGGTGGATTCTCGTTCGACGCAGGGGAGTTACATAAGTATGTATATGGGGGTGTGTGAGGAATTGTGGTGTGTGTGCGTATGGTGTGTACTGACGGCGTGGTTGGGTGAAAGGTGGGAAGGTGAAGAAGGTGATTGAGATCAATCGGAGGTTGTTGGGGACGATGGCGGGTGGGGGCGGCGGACTGTTTATTTTGGGAGCGTGAGCTTGGTCGTCGGTGTCGGTTGTACGAGTTGAGGAACAGGGAGTTGATTAGCGTGGCGGCGGCGAGCAAATTGCTGGCGAACATAATGTATGCGTACAAGGGGAGAGGGTTGTCCATGGGGACGATGATAGCGGGGTGGGATAAGACGGGGCCGCATTTATATTACATAGATGACGACGCGACTAGAGTGAGTGGGGATGTGTTTTCGGTGGGGTCTGGGTCTACGTTTGCGTATGGGGTGTTGGATACGGGGTATCGGTGGGACTTGAGCGTGGAGGACGCGATAGAGTTGGGGAGGAGGTCGATTTACCACGCGACACATCGAGACGCGTACTCTGGGAGCGTGATTAACATTTATTTGATTCAGGAGGATGGGTGGGTGAAGGTGTCGTCGGAGGACAGCAATGATTTGCATTATGAGAAGTATTGTAAGGAGACGACGTAAATGTGTTTTTTTTTTTTTTTTTATTGGGGAGGTTTTTAGCACGTCCAGTAGTGGTGGCACTGGACGCACATGGAGTAGGATTTGAATCCTTCGGCGGTTTGGAGTTGATAGAGGAGGGTTTCGGTTCCGTAGCAGTCGGGTATGGGACAGGGTGTGTTGAAGGAGTGCTGGAGGGTTTGGTCGAAGACGATTTCGTCCCAGTTTACGATACCTTCGCTGGTTTGTGTGTGTGGGTGAGTTTTTTTTTTGTTTTGGGGGGGGGGGGGTTAGGGCGCGTACTTCATGGTTTTGAGGTTTCGGTTGAAGACGAGGAGGGTGTTGGCGGGGTTGTGAGTAGTCGCAGGTGGCGCATCGCATTTTGAGTATTTTTTCCTTACAGAGTTCGTGGGGGGTGAGCATGTTGCTGCACTCTGGACAGAATTCCTGGGAGGGGGGGGTTAGGGGGGGTGGTGCGGGGGGAGGGGTGACGCGGGGGGGGTACCATTTGTGGGGAGGAGAGGAGGAGAGTGGAGGGGGTATTTTTTTTGAAAAGTGGGTGGATTAGACAAAAAAAATTTTTTGGCGAGGTGGGGGGTCAGACGAGTTTGGTGGTCGGGGAGAGATGAGTAGAAGTTGCCCGAAGTGCGAAGGGAGGGATGTGGAGAGTGAGGATGGCCACGTGGTGTGCCGGGGGTGCGGATGGGTACGGTAGGGGGTGGAGTGAAGAGAGAGGGGGAATGTGTGTGTCTTATTATTTTTGTACAAGATATTAGAGGAGAGCAACATATCTATGGAGGTGACGTTTGCAGAGGGGGGGGATGGGTCGTCGAACGTGGTGGGTCAGTTCGTGTCCGAGACGTCGAGTTACGGGGGGAGGAGGGTGATGGGGAGGAATGTGTCGGGTCAGAGACAGGCGAGAGAGGTGACGTTGTTGAATGGGCAGAGGAGGATATCGCAGTTGGCGGGGGCGCTGTCGTTGGGGGGGCAGCACGTGCAGGCCGCGCAGAGGTTTTTTATGTTGGCGGTGCAGCACAATTTTACGCAGGGGAGGAGGTTGCAGAACGTGACGGCGGCGTGCTTGTATATAGTTTGTCGGAGGTTTAAGACGCCGCACATGTTGATAGATTTTTCGGACGTGTTGCAGACTAGCGTGTATGTATTAGGAAGCACGTTTTTGAAGTTGTGCAGGGCGTTGAGCATTAGTCCGCCGCTGATCGATCCGAGTTTGTACATACACCGTTTTGCGGCTCAGTTGGAGTTCGAGGAGAAGGAGCAGGAGGTGGTCGGCACGGCGCTGAGGCTCGTCCAGAGGATGAAGAGGGACTGGATACAAATAGGGAGGCGGCCCGCTGGAATATGCGGGGCGGCGCTGCTGATATCGGCTCGTTTGCACGGGTTCAGAAGGACACAAAAAGAGGTGATTCAAGTTGTCAAAATTTGCGACGTGACGCTACGAAAGAGGCTCTACGAGTTCGATAAGACTCCGTCGAGTTCTATGACGTTCGAGGAGTTCAAGGATAGCGAGGAGCTGTGCGAGTTGGGGGCTGAGTGCGACCCGCCTTCGTTTCTTCGCGCCGTGGAAGACGAGCGCGCGTCAAAAAAGCGTCCCAGCCCGAAGGGCCGTTCCGCCGCGAATTCGGTCATCGAGCGTCTGGACCGCGACCTGGACCTCCACTTCGAGTCCTCCGCGCAGGCTGGAGACGCGGACGACGAGTCGGGCGCCGTCGACGTCGAGGAACAAATGAGCGCCGCCCTAAGGAACCCCCAAGCGCTCGGGGACGCTTCCACCGTTGCCGCCTACCCCGCTCCCCCGCCTAGGGCTGAATTCGAGCAGCCCCAGAGCCAGTCTAGCAGCGACGAAGAAATGAACGAGGAAGAGGTAAAAATGTACATATTTTCTCCAGAAGAAATCGCCGCCAAAAGCGCCATCTGGGAAGAACTCAACCGCGAATACCTGGAAAAACAGCGCACCTCTCCTCAAAGGTCGGCCAAACGATCTAAGAAGCCCGGACAAGACGCTCATCCCGCCCGGTCCACTATGATCAATTGGGCCGCCGTCACGCTTCAAAACCTCATTCAATCTAAGCCAACACCTCCTCAGGAACCCACGGACAACCGCGTCGCGTCAGAGGAAGAAGAGGAACTCGCCGACCTCGACTACAATCATCATCTCGAAGAATAAGATTTTATTTACTCTGTGCGTCAACGTCTCTCTCTCTCAAATATAATCCTGCACCCTCTAATTGGGTCATAATCCAACACCTCTTCTTTCTATCCTCTTCTGTAATCTCGTTCTCCTCTGTCTGTCGCCAAATCCTGCGCGTTCAGACACGCCGCGTTTCTCTCCTTCACGGCGCATATGTCTACCTCGAATATCGCCGCTCCGCACCACAAAAATAAACCGCTCTTCACCAACTCGTCTCTCAGCCTGCCCCTGCCCAACTCCGCGTCCCCCGTCACGTACTTCTGCAAAATCCCCCAGCGGCCGAACATGCTCTCTAAACTCCTCGCCAACAACCCGTGCGTCCGCGCCCAGTTCCACCTCACCAAACTGTTGACGTTTGGCGCGTACGGCAAGGTCCTCGCGTACCAAACCAACATGCAGTAGTCCTCCGACTGCATGTACGGCGGCCTAGCACCCTTGCTCACCGGGTCCGGCGCCTTCGGACAGTCCGACAGCGCCAGCGGCGCCTTCAAATACTCGTCTAACAAGCGGTTGTACCTCGCTCTCGCCCGCCTCCTCGCCTTGTGAACGCCCTTGCGGCACCCTTCGGCGCCCACGTATCTCACCTGGTCCTTCCTGTCCAACCCCTTCACATAATAAATGTACTCACTCGGACGGAGGAAATCCTCCTCGTCGCTTCTCCTTCCTTCCATCTGTAGCCCCCCAATGGGGGAGCCAACTGGGTCCAAAGCGCATCCAAGACAAAACAAAAAAAAAAATGCCCCGCGCCCCGCAGGTTCCAGACCAAGCAGTCCACCGATTTTTTTCCAACAAAAAAAAAAACAAAAGCTGCCGACCCCGCACAACACAGTTCCGGGGCCTCTGGTCGAAGAGAGATATATACACGCCCGCCCAACCACGCTCTCCAAGACATGGCCGGCGCTGACCTACGCCCAAACTCCCTCCCCTACTGCCTCAAACTGCTGGCAGGGTCCACCTGCCTCCAGCTGGTAATCACCGCTCTCCGGCCCGCCATCCTCGCCGCATTCGCGGTAGGGTGCTTCTCCAGCGTCCTCCTCCTCCTCTGCATCGTGGAGGACTACCTCGGACACCTCGAGAGCGAGTCCTACCGAGAAATGCGGAAGATGGCAAAGCAAAAGCTGACGAGAAAGACAGGAAATAATGTACGACAAAAACTCCTCCCCGACCCCGCGAAAAAAAAAAGCTGATTTTTTTTTTCTCTTCCCCCTCCAGGAACCCAAGGCAGAGCACCAGGGGCACATTCAAATCACTCCTCATACGGTCTACGAGCCAGGACCATCTTGGGGCTGGGGGTACCTCGTCCACGAGCGCCTCATCTGCAAAGCCGAAAAGGGTGTGCTCAACCGTGTGATTAATGTACGGGGGTGCGAGGTCAGGCTGGTCAAGCCCAGACCCGGCAGACTCTGGAGATCCATCAACTACATACGCCTCCTTCACAAAGAGAGACACCTCTACGATTCGGAGAAGCAGTGCCATCTGTTCTTCCGCAACGGAAAAGAAATGGAAGAATGGTATCTGGTCCTCAACGCAGCCAGCAACTCCTCCAAAAACTATCAGTCCGCCAGCAGGGCGTACTCCTGCTTCTACCACATCTTGAATACAACTGGCATCGACGTCACCCCCCAAGCCACCGAAGAAGACGAACACCGCAACAAACCCTCGCAGATGAAGAAAAAAAATGATTTGAACGACGCACAAAAAACTAAGACGGAAAACAAACTTTTGAAAAAACGAGAATCTGCCGACTGGCCAAAGTCTGTGAGTACTACAATGCCACCCATGTCACCCCTTCGTGCGCACCATTTCGACCATCGCTTCCAGCTCAGCGAGATGCGTCAGCGAGAGCGGGAGTATCCCCACCTCTGGTTCAACTTGTTCATGCACCGCATGTTCCTCGTTTTTTGCAGGGATCGAGGGTTTGTCGAAGTTTTGAAAAAAAAAATTCAAAAAAAGTTGCTGAAAACCGATTTTCCTTCTGTTTTCAAGGACGTTCGAGTGGGAGTGCTTCACTTGGGGTCCTACTTGCCCATATTCAAGAACATAGAGATTAATTCGATTGGCCCGGATGGGACTCTCAGGCTAGACGCCGATATAGAATATCATGGACACGCCCGAATTGAGTTTCGATTTGTCCTTTGCTTCAACATCATCAAATCTTTTTCCATTCCTGTTTCTGTTATGTTCTCTATAAAAAGAGTGATTGGAAGAATCCAAGTCGCGTTTTCGCCTGTGCCGTCCGACGTCATTTGGATTGGGTTCTACAGAGAACCACTCATCGATATCAGCCTCGATTCTGCGCTCGGCGAGCGATACAAAGTAGGCACCGTTACCAACATTCTCATAGCTAAGCTCAAACAGGAGCTCATAGCCATGCTCGTCTTGCCGGAGATGGACGACTGGCCCCTGCCGAAGTTCGGGCCAGTCAACAGCGTGCTTCGCAGAGACTACGCCCAGTGGGAGTACCAGCCAGAGACGGCCAGGTCGTACAAGTCGTCGTACCTAGGAGACGATGACAGCGACAATGAGGGATGCCTCAACAGCGAGGTCATGGAGGGACGCAGCTAAAAAGATTTGTACACGGTACGTCGTCGCGCGCAACCTGTACACACGTATATACACCAAATTTGTACAATACAACTGTTTGCACACAAATAGTTGTATGTGCATTTTTATTGTACATATTTACAAAGAGTCACGACGTCTTTTGCTCGCGCGCTCACGGGGGCGGTTCTCCGTTTCGGGAGGGACTGCGCTGTCTGTCACGGCTTCGGCGAGCAGGAGCAGTCCGACTCGTCTGACTCACTTTCCGAGTCGTTCCACTCGTCGGGGGGGTGATATATACAGCAGGCTAGAGATCGAGATCGTCAGCATGGCTCAGTCGACGCGCGTCAGGAGTGATCTCGACAGAATGCGTACATTTGGAGCTCTTTTTGTTCAGGTGTTCGTTGTCCACAACGTCTTTATCCCAGCGCACGGACCGCAGCTCGACTCTCGGTTTGAGTTGTATGATGGCCTTGTTTGGGCGCTGCTCTCCCGTCTGGGGGGACAGGACGGTGCTGGCGAACTCAGAGCGGCTAAAATTTTGAGCGGTATGCATTATGACTCAAGGAGGTTTTGCGCGAAACAGCTTTCTCTTCTCAAAAAAAAAAGTGAAAAAAAAAACACAAAGGCTCTGTTGTGTGCACAAACAGCTTGGCAGGTGCTCGCTTCGCGCCTCTGGGGGATTGCTAGGTGGTTCGCGAGGAGGTGCCGCACACTCGAGGGCGAGACGAGTGAGCAGATTGTCGCGAGTTCGCCTCTTTTTTTTTTGTGAGTTGATGAGTTGCAGAGCGCTGTTTTTTTCGTGACGTCGACGAAGTGTACAAGAGGGGGAAGGGGGGGAGGCAGTGCGAGCGAGATGGCGACGAGCGTCAGGCCGCTGAGATTGGACCCGAGCGAGGCGCGCTTGGAAAGGGTGATAGGGAGCGGGACGCTTGGCTTGGTGTACAGAGGGCGGATTAGAGAGAATTTCGTGACGATCAAGGTGCTCCCGTTTGAAGAGGGGCAGGAGGAGCTGATAGAGGATTTCAAGAGCGAGATAGAGCTGCCGTTGTTTATTCGCCACCCGAATTTGTGCTTGTTCATGGGGTACACGTTGGAGCACCCGTTTATGGTCGTGGACGAGTATTTGGAGAGGGGGATGATGGAGGCGCTGGGGGACCCGGTGGTGAGGGGGTCGCTCCCGATGAGAGTGCGGATGGCGAGGGAGATAGCGTTGGGGATAAGTTGGTTGCACAGGAATAGTTTTGTGCACTTGAATTTGAAGCCTAGCAATGTGTTTGTGTATGGCCATTATTCGGTGAAGTTGGCAGATTACAATTTGAAGAAGACGAGGAGGAATTTGTCGAGGGGGAGGGAGGGGGGGGATGCCGTGTTGGAAGGCGCCGGAGGTGTTGTGCAGAGAGTTTGGGGTGTTAGAGGGGTGGAGGGAGGGGGGGGGCGGAGGAGTGTTTGTGTGAGCACGAGAAATTAGAGCGTAGTGACGTGTACAGTTTTTCGGTGTTGTTGTGGCAGTTGGTGACGATGAGGGAGCCGTTGGAGGGGGGGTTGGTTGACTTGGGGTCGTACGTGAGGTCGGTGGTGGTGGAGGGGCTGAGGCCAGAGGTGGAGGGGGTGAGGCAGGAGGGTTTGAGGAGGTTGATAGTGAGTGGTTGGGACGCGGATCCTGGGAGGCGGCCAGGGATATCTGAGGTGTTGAAGAGTTTAGAACATGCGTTGGTGGACTGCGTGGTGAGCGACGCGTTGGCGAACCAGTTTTGGAAGAGCAGGGTTACGAGAGTGTTTGAGAGTGAGCAGGTGAATTGGAGAGAGTTTTGCAACGCGTTTTTTTGAGTTTTTGGGCGTGACCCAGCCGGGTTCTTTGGGCATAGTGGACTTGATTAAAATAGATCACTACCGCGTGAGGGAAGCTGCGGTTCGGCAGAGTGTGCGGTGCGTGCACAGGTTGCTGGGGGACGGAGAGTGCGTGAAGTTGGAGGATTTTGGGCGGATGGTTGACAGGTTTGGCCCGATTTTGCCGCGGAGCCGGGCTGGCATTTTGGACAGGATTTTGGGGTTGTTGTCGAGGCCTTGGTTTCACGGGGACATTACCGCGGAGGAGGCTAGGAGTAGGTTGGAGGGGAAGCAGTTTGGCACGTTTTTGGTGCGGTTTTCGAGTTCTTGCCAGGCGGAGTTTGCGGTTTCGAAGGTGGTGGAGTCGGGGGTGGTGCAGCACCACAGGATAAGGCGCGTGGTAGAGGAGGGGGGGGGGGGTGAGTTACGCGCTGGGGGCCAGCAGCGCGGAGACCGTGAGCGAGTTGATAGGGGGGGGGGGGGGTGCACTGGTTGTTGTACCCGTTGTGCGGGTCGAAGTACGAGAGTTTGTTTGAGGAGAGCGCGAGGCCGGAGTACGGGTACGTGGAGGAGGAGGGGTTGGGGTCGCGTTGAGCGGGGGGGGGGGTTGGCGAGTTTCGGCGGCGCGGTGGGGGAGAAAAAAAAAAAGGGGGGAAAAAAAATAATTATTTTTGGGGGGTGAGGGGTGGTTGGACAGTTTTGACTGGCAGCCGGGAAGAGGGAGTCCAGTGGTGGGGAAGATGAGCGCTCACTCGATACAGATTGACAGCGGAGAGTATGCGGGAGTGGGGTTTCGAGGCGCGGGAGAAGAGGGGGACTGACGACAGACTAGCATCATACGCCTGATGTTGCAGTTTATGAAGGAGAACAAGTTGATGGCGTCGTTCGAGGCGTTGCAGGTAGGTGGGGGGGGGGGGAGAGGGGGGAGCGGGCGAGACGGCGTTGGTTTGACAGGTTTTTTTGTGTGTGTGTGTGTGTGTGTGGGAAGAGGGAGTCGCAGATATCGCTGAACACGGTGCCGAACCCGGAGATGTTCGCGACGGAGATTAGGCAGGGTCACTGGGACGGGGTGTTGTCGACGATGGCGTCGCTGCACGTGCCGATGTACAAGCAGATGAATTTGTACGAGCACATAGTGTTGGAGTTGGTGGAGTTGAAGGAGGTGGATTTGGCGCACGCGCTGTTGAGGCAGACGCAGGCGCTGAACGCGATGAAGCAGACGCAGCAGGAGAGGTACAGGAGGTTGGAGGGGTTTTTGGCGAGGACGTACGTGGAGCCGAAGGAGTTGTACCCGTACGGGAGCAGGGAGAAGAGGAGGCAGGAGTTGTCGAGGGAGTTGATGAGCGAGGTGGTGGTGGTGGAGCCGTCGAGGTTGCTGACGTTGTTGGGTCAGGCGCTGAAGTACCAGAGGGGGGCGGGGATGTTGAAGGAGCTGGAGGGGGGGGGGGGGGTCGGCGCAGCCGGAGAGGTACGATTTGTTTCGGGGCAAGGTGCCGGTTGTGGAGGAGGAGGACGAGACGTTTTTCCGCACGTGCTTGAGGACGATGCAGTTCGACGCGCAGGCGTGTCCGGAGGTTGCGCGATTCTCTCCGGACGGACAGATGTTGGTCGTGGGGTTGATCAACGGGTTCATCGAGATCTACGACCCGAAGACGGGGAGGCTGAACACCGAGTTGGCCTACCAGGAGAGAGACGAGTTCATGGTCCACAAGGGTGCGGTGTTATGTCTAGCATTCTGCAGACAGGGCGACTATATGCTGAGCGGGGACCAGTTCGGAGACATCAAGTTGTGGAGGCTCTCGACAGGACAGTGCATAAGGATGTTCGAGTCCGCCCATTCCGACGGCGTGACCTCCCTCTCTTTCTCCAAGAACAACGACCAGGTGCTGTCCACCTCGTTCGACCAAACCGTGCGCATACACGGCGTCAAAAGCGCGAAGGCACTGAAGGTCTTCCGCGGACACACCAGCTACGTCAACGGGGCCCTGTGGACGTCCGATGGCCAGGTCGTCTCGGCCTCCTCCGACGGCTACATTCGAGTCTGGAACGCCCAGACCGAGGACTGTCTGCGCTGCTTCCAGGCGAACCCTACCTGTCCGGAGTTCAAGAGGCCCATCCACACCCTCGCCCTCCTCGGGTACCAGGATCACTTCCTAGTCTCCGACCGCTCCAGCCAAATACAGGTCATGAACAAGCAAGGAGAAATTCTCAAGACCTACCGACTCTCCGCCGACGACAACGAGCCCCCCGAGTTCACCGCCGTCACCGTGTCCCCCAAGGGCAATTGGATCTACGCCGTCGCCAGCGACCAGTTCCTTTATTGCCTCAACGTCCTCTCCGGAGAGGTCGAGCACTCGCTCAAGCTCCACGACAAGGAGGTCATCGGCCTCCACCACCACCCCCTCAAGAACGTGCTCCTCTCCTTCTCGGCCGGCGGCGAGCTCAAACTGTGGAAATCGTAAAACCTAAAGACCCGCCGCATAGAAAAAAAAAAAAAAAAAAAAAAATAATAATAATAAACCTCTCAAAAAAATTTTTTTTTTTTTTTTTTTTTTTTAACAGTAATCATCGTCGCTGTAGTCGTCGTCGTCCTCCTCCTCGTCATCGTCGTCGCCCTCCTCCTCGCTCTCAATCGACACCGACGCCTCCTTCTTGCCCTGCGCGGGCACCCGCGCCGCCGGCCGCAGCCGCCTAAACGACCTCGGCTCCTCCACCGAAGAAGACCCGTCTACCCCCCCTTCCTTCGCCCGGAGCGCCAGACGCTCCGATAGAGACATCGAAAACGCCTTCTGCGACTCCTCCTGCTTCACCCTCCCCGCCACCTCAGACTTCACCTTCGTCGCCGCGGCCGACGCCTCCGACTTCACCCTCGCCCCCACCGCGCCACCCTCCAACTTCACCCTCCCCCTCCCCGACCCCTCCGCCTTCACCGACTCCGCCCTCACCGACTCCGCCCTCCCCGACCCCTCCGCCTTCACCGACTCCACCTTCACCTTCCCCGACTCCTCCAACTTCTTCGTCTTCGCCGGCGGGACCACCGGATCCGTCTTCACCTCCGGCACCACAATCTCCTCCCGACCCTCTCTCGCGCTCGGCAAGCCCTCCCTCGGCCTGTGCGGCGGACACGGGTGCAACTTCTTCAACTGCGCCAACTTCGCCTCCTTCTGCCTCTTCATCTCCCCCGACCCAATCGACGCCGACGCCTTCAAACTCTGCAGCGACGGCTTCCTGAACGCGCACCCGCCCACCCCCACCTCGTCCAATATCCGCATGTTCTCCTCGTACTTCCTCCATACCTCCTCGAACGCGTCCAAATCCCGCTCCCACAAGTCCGCCGGGTGCACCTTCATCATCCTCTCCAAATCCGCCTCCTTGTTCCCGCACTCCTCCTTCAACTTCTCCACCCTCTCCATCGTCAACGACCAAATCGGCATCCCCAACAAATAATCGTAGTCCCTCATGCACGCGTCTCCCTTCTCCTCCGACTCCTCCACCTCCTCGCCCTCCTCGCCCTCCTCGCCCTCCGGCAGCAACTCCACCCTCGCCATCTCCACCTGCCTCATCAACGCATTCTTCGGCATCGGGTCGAACCCCTGCTCCACCAAGTCCTTGTAAATCGCCCTCTTCTTCCGATTCGTCACCACCAACCTCTTCTCTATCACCGCCAACACGAACCTCAACCGATTCGACGCGTACCTCAACTCCTTCCTCATCCTGTCCACCAACCAACTCTTCCGACGCTCGTACATCCCTAACCTCAACCCAAAAAACGCCTTCAAAATCTCCTCCGCCGTCGGGTACTTCCTTATCCGATTCTCCCCGTCGAACAAGTGCATGTTCGACGTGCTTATCGACGTCGTCAACTTCAACTTCTTCTCCACCATCTCGTCCGACATGCTCGCAAAGTCCCCACTGTTCACCAAAAACCTCACCCTCGTCGGCGTGTGATACTCCTTAAAGTCCCTTATCGCCACGCTCGGCGCCCCTCCTCCCCCCCCCCTCCTCCCCCCCCCCCCCCCCCTTCCTCCTCCTCCTCACCTCCTCCTCCGACGACGACGTCTCGTTCTCCCCCTCCACCCTCTCCCTCCTCCTCTTCTTCTGCTCCTGCCTCGTCCTCTTGTCCTGCTCCTCGTTCGCCAACACCGCCGCCTCCAAAAAATCCTTGTAACTCTGCGTCCACATCCCTATCGGCAACTCCGTTATCTCTATCGTCTCCTCGTCCACCCTCCTCCACACCCCCCTCACCACGTAGTGCCTCTTCTTCTCGCTCCACTCTATGCTCCCCAAAAACCCCCTGTACCACGGCTTCATCGCCACCAACCCCTCGTTCCTCAGCAACCTCCTCAAATTCCTCACCACGTCCATCGGGTTGTAGTTCGGCACGAACGACGACCACCCCGTCCCTATCCCCGCGTTCCCGTTTATCAACACCATCGGCACCACCGGACAGTAGTAACTCGGCTGTATCTTCAACCCCTCCTCCTCCAAGTAACTCAATATCTCGTCGTCGTCCGGGTGAAATATGTACCTCGTCAGCGGCGACAACGTCGTAAATATGTACCTCGCCGCCGCGCAGTCCTTCCCCCCCTGGTCCCTCGACCCAAAATTCCCTATCGGCTCCAGCAAGTTCAAGTTGTGACTCCCCACAAAATTCTGCGCCATCCCTATTATCGTCGAGTACAAACTCATCTCCCCGTGGTGGTACGCGCAGTGCTCCAACACGTACCCCGCCAACTGCGCTATCTTTATCTCCCCCTTCAAACTCCTCTTGAAACACGCAAACATGATCTTCCTCTGTCCCGGCTTAAACCCGTCCACCATGTTCGCTATGCTCCTCTCGCAGTCCTCCAGCGAAAACAAAATGAACTCCTTGTTTATGAACTCGTTGTACGGTATCCTCGTCAACGACTGGTCCAAATGCGTCCCCGGCCTGTAATTCGCCAACCACTCCTTCCTCTGGTCCGCGCTCCCCTTCGCAAACGCCAGCGCTATCGACTCGTCGTCCTCCGCCCCCACGTAGCAAAACTCCTTCTTGTGGCGCGGCAAGTCCGAAAAGTACTCCTGCATCTCCGACGGCTCCGACGTCCCCAACCCCTTGTAGTACTTGATCTTCCACCCCTTCAAATTCCTGTTCGCGCACCACTCCTGGTACTGCGGCATCGTGAAAAACGCCACCGTCTGGTCCCCCTTCGTCGCCTTCACTATCGGCGTTATGAACTCCGTCAAAAACCCAGGTATCCTCAACAACGACGGCCAATAATGGTGCACGAAATTGATGAACAAGCCCTTTATGTGCGACCCGTCGTGGTCCTGGTCCGTCATCACCATTATGTGTCCGTACCTCAACCCCGACAAACTCTCGTACGCCTTGTCGTGCTGCAACCCCATCGCCTGCTTTATCATGTTCAACTCCTCGTTCTTTATCACCTGCGACATCGGCGCGTCCCTCACGTTCAACAACTTCCCCCTCAGCGGAAATATCCCGTAATAATCCCTCCCCACCACCGACAACCCCGCCAACGCCAAGCCCTTCGCCGAATCGCCCTCCGTTATAATCAACGTGCACCTCGCCGACTTGCTCGTCGCCGCCTGATTCGCCTCCGTCAACTTCGATATCCCCAACCTCCCCCTCTTCTTCATCGTCGTCGTCTTCAACACCTTCTCCGACCTCCCCTGGTTCCACAACAACACCTGCTCCACCACGCCACTCTTCGTCGCCACCCTGTTCAAAAAGCCGTCCGTCAACTCCGGCTTCGTCCCCCACTGCGACTGCGTCGACTTCAACGTCTCCTTCGTCTGCGAGTCAAACTCCGGGTTGTGAATCAAACAATTGATGAACAAAAAAAAATGATTCCGAACCATCGACGACTTCACCTCCGTCCCCCCTGTTCTTCCTCTTGATCTTCGGCTGCAAGTAATCTATCAGCCTCTTCACCACCGCGTTCACGTGGTTCCCCCCCCTTATCGTCCAAATCGAATTCACGAACGACACCTGCTGAAAATCCCCCCCCGACACGCAAAACGCCACCTCCCACCTCTTCCTCCCCTCCCTGTCCACCACCACGTCCGGCCCCACTATCTCCGGCCTCGCCTCCTCCCTAAAATACAACCCCACGTAATCCTTGAAACTCTTCAACCCCAACAACCTCCCGTTCAAATACACGCTCAACTTCGCGTTGCACCCCGCCACATCGTACACGCGCTTCCTGAACAACGCCAAAATGTCCTCGTCCAACCCCCCCATCCCGTCAAACCTCTCGTAGTCCGGGCAAAACGTCACCCTCGTAAAGTCCGCCTGACTCGTCTCGCTCACCTGCGGCCTCTCCCTCTCCAACATGTTCCTCCTAAACTCCTGTCTGAACAACCTCCTCTGGCAACACGTCTCCACTATAAACCTGCTCGAATATATGTTCGCCAACTTCGCCCCCAACCCGTTCCTCCCCCCCGTCACCTTCTGCTGCGTGTCGTCGAAACTGCTCCCCGTCAACAAATCCCCAAATATCAACTCCGGCACGTACTTCTGGTGCTTCTTGTGCACCTCTATCGGTATCCCATTCCCGTCGTTGTGCACCCGTATCATCCCACTCTCCCTCTCTATGTCCACCTTGATGAACTTCATCTTCCTGTCCCTCTGGTAATTGTCCGCCGCGTTCACCAAAATCTCGTCAAATATCTTGTACAAGCCCGGCGAGTACGTCACCGCCCTGTGCACCATCATCCCCTCCGCCTCGTCCCACACCCACAGCTCCTCCGTCACTCGCCGCGTCGACCCAATGTACATGTCCGGACGCAGCAAAATGTGCTCGTGCTGCTCCATCTTCGTGTACGTGTCCTCTATCGTAGGCGGCCTCTTCTTCCTGCCCTCTCCACCCTCGCACGCCACCACCTCCTCCTCCTCCCTCCCCCTCTTCGACCCCTTCGCCGCCCCATTCGCTCTTCTCGCCATCTAGACGTACATACATACACACATACGTATCACACACACATCAGCACACACGCGCGGCCAGATCACTACCCCACCTCTCTCTTCTCCTCGCAACCCCGTGCCGACCCTCCGGCCCCAACGCCAACTTCACGAACCTTGGCCTCCGCGCGGCATGGCGCCTCCTCCGAGCTGGACTCGCTCAGTTCAAAAGACGCGCCTGCGTCCGCCGGCACCAGGGCGACACTAGGCTTCGCCATCCCGACGCTCAAGGACCTCTCTTATACTCACAAATCTTCTATCCGGTGCGAGGAAAATCGCCCAAATGAAAAAGCCAGAACACTCGAGACGTTTTAATTCACCCCAAAAAAAAAAAAATCTGTCAATCCGTCGCCAAATCCCTCAACACAAACCCCCCCAACCACCAACGCCACACCCAAACCACCCCTCTAACCACACGCCTCCTCCACGCCCCCCCCTTTTTTTCCCTATCTACCTCCCTTCGCCCCCCCGCCCAAATCAAAACTCCACCCACTTTTTTTTAATTTGTCAAACATGTTTTTATTACACCTCCTCTCCTCGTACTGTCATTCCAGCCCGTAAATCCCCAACCCACTCGACCTCTAACTTCGCGGACGAGACTGGACGGGATTTCGAATTCTGCGGTCCTCTCGCGAACGCACGTGTACGATCCTCGAATGAATCGCGCACGATACGCAATACTCGGTCTTCAAATATAACTTGGGAATCTGGTACCCAGGAATAGCCGCATTGTCTTCAATGTCACGCTTCGTAGACGCATCCACCATGTTTCGAATCGTAAACCTCATCGTCGCCTTGTCCTTTGGAACCAAATTGCTGCACTGATAGCAATTCACTCGTCGAACTTGGCCGCGGCCAGCTTTCTTTCGCCCCCCATTTCTTCTCTTCTTCGTCATCTTAATGCCTACAAAAATTGTCCGTCAGTACACAATCGCCGCCCAGTCTACCCCCTCCGCCAAAAAGGACCTCGCGGACACGCTTTCCCCCTCCCCCACTCAATGCCAAACGACATCGTAAACCGCCTCCCCTCAACTCAACGGAATGCTCAGCGCGCAGACGTACCAACGCGACCAACCACTAACAACTAATAACGATCCGAAAAAGCAATCCGAATAAAAAAAATTTTTTTTCTCGGCACAAAATCTCGCGAATAGACACGCCTTCTCCTCCGATGACAAAACCCTCGCGCAACCTGAACTCAATCAATAAAGTCAGTTTCCCCTCTCTACACGGAACCAGTTTCGCACATGCTCCATGAATTTTCAGTCTAATTGCACATTCGTCAAGGTAAATTACGACTGGGGCGGCAAAGTGTCATCATCCATCGAAAACTATCTTAAAAAACCCTTCGACAAACACATACCTCAAATAACCCAATTCATGCGCCTCCACACCTAATCAAAAGAAACCGGGTCAGTGTCGGTGATATAAAAACGCACCCAACCATGGGCCCTGTGAACAGACGGGACAACCGGCTTGTCGTCGTGCGTAATAGTAAATTCTCCGAGCTCTAAATCAAAACCTTCCTGTGTACAACTCCAGCCTGTAGTGATCACTCGTGGTAATGCTTCGCCAATCGCGCATCCCCTCTTCGCGAGATGCGTCGCTCCCAATCTGCGCGCCTGGAGGGCGTCCCGAACCAGTTGAAAATGCATAACGTACATGTAATCGCTCTCGAAAGCCGAAATAGCTCCACACAAGGTAAAAACGTCTGTTCCCAACTAGCCGCCACGCACCTTCAAATTTCTTCGTCGCAGACACGTATTCTGTACTCTAACTCGACCCACCTTCAGACCTACAGGCCTCCCCTCTCAATGAAGGAAGGCGTGTGTGCCAGATAACGTCTCGTTGCGTGCCTGATGCACCATCTTTCTCGACAAGAGAGACCAGACGCAATTCTAATCGCGCATTACGCACAAAAACGTTTGCGATTAATATTTTTTTTTTTTTTGAAAATGAGATGCTCAGACGACCACGATGGGACAGACGCCGCAATACGGCGCTCGGCAGCATCGAGTTGTAGTACAGCCAGCTCCGGAGGTGCGAGCATGAAGGGGATGAGATTGAACTAGGCCAGCCTTTAAACAGTTCTCAGAGAGCACTTCATGCGTCGAAACGCTCAATTGTTCGTAAGAAATCCCACGAACGTCACACAATGCGCCTATTTGACGACCTCGGCCAACTTACCCGTTTTCGCGTTTTCTTCATTAGCTTGATTTTCATTATGTGGCGACTCTCCACTTCTCGGAACAGGGCCAGCATCCTGAGTTTTAGTAAGACTCGATGCAGATAGACGACTTCTGAGAAGCTTTAGCTTTCTGACGGCATTCCTTCGCTTCACTGAATCGATGGGCGGTAATTCAGCCAACATGACCTTGATCATGTCCATTTGCTCCAGCTTGGAAGCTGCGTATTCCAATCCCGCCGACTTTAGGTACTGGTCGACATAGGGCGCGAACTTTCCGTCTTCCAGTGAGCGACTCGCTGATATCAGCGCAGCAAGAGCCAGCTGAGACGGCGAGTACAAGAACATCGCATCGGTTCTCATGGAATGGAGCAAGATGGAATGCGCCTTGCTGTACAAGCTCGAATAGTAAGACGGGTCCGGCTGAGGGACAACATCTTGCAAATCCAACACGAATCCATAAAGGGGTCGAAAGGGTAAAAAGACTTGTAGATCGAAATTTATTCCTGCCATAATGGGCAACTCTATTTCAATCATATTTTTTATCTCAAAATTTTTGACAGTCAAGTGCAACTTCATGGCTGTGATTTCTCGGTTTTCTTCCACCTTGCTAGCAATGAAAAGACACGTAACCGTGACTTCGGATGGGTCGTACTCGATAACGCTGTGGTAAAGATAGTAGCGCCTCAGAAATGTCAAGGCTGTATAAGTAACCGATTCTGGCGCTTTCAAATGATTGCATAAGTCAAGCAATTGCTTCTCGTTCATTGCCACGATGATAGCCTCCTCTTCATCCGTCATACACTCTTCGAGCCGCGAAGCGAGTCACGAGCATTTCCGTCAGTATAACATAAAATTTCAAAGTACACGATTTGTGAAACAGGCACCAAAGCTCTTTTTTATCTACCTTCGGCACCGGACTGAAGCTCGCCATCTGCGGACTCCTTCTGCGCGCATCAGACAGAGAGCGTGAGTTTCATAATGCGCAGTTTTGAGCGGTGTCAGTGAGGCGGCGGCAGCGAAAGCCGAAAACAATAATAATTCACGAACATTTGCGGGAAATGAACGCCGGTCTGCCTTCTTATATAGCTCGTCAAGTTTACTTCTTGAAAATATCCAGCGCAAGGCATGTGTAGATCCTTCAAACTGCATGCTTTTTGTACATATGTAGCAAAAAGAATGAAACAGAAATTTTGTCAATTTTATTTTGTTAGCTCCGTTTAATTCAGTTTTTAAGGCTGTTCCGTTTTTACGCCAGAAGACGCTACATGGGGACGAAGAAGAGAGCGCTGTCTGAGAGCCAAAGTAAGTGCACAAGGAGCTCGAGAAGCAAAGCGTCTAATGGCGGCGGCCATTTAGATGGATGCGTTGGTCCGCCGCCAGCAGCGCCAAGAGAGCGACGCAAGGACGGTGCGAACGAGACGCGTGAATTGGACGAGTCGGTTTTATTGAAGTGTTTCGTCGAGGTAGGCCTAAATTTTGACAGAATTCGTGGTACAACATAATATTTTTTTAGAATTGTAGCGTAAACTGACTTTTTTTTTTTGAGCTATTCCAAGTGTTGTTTCCGAGCATGGGGAATTCGAGCAATATACACGTCAACCTGGAGCCCGCGAGCGGCAAATCTGGAGAGTGTCGAGTTTCCATATCTGGTACGAGAGGTGGAACTGTCTTTTTTGCTCTTGGAATTTCTTTGACGGACTGACAGTTTTTTTTTTAGCGGCCCATTTGATAGAAACGGCTGAATTGAAGCAAAAGGTCAAACAAATAGTGAGCAGGTTTGGGAAATGTATAGGCGTCGCGTGTCTATCTAGAAACCTTGTTCTAGAATTCACTTTATTTAGTCGCACGTCGGCAGACGAGTTTTTCGGCAAAATGCTCAACACGGTGAGGCAGTTGATAGAGTACAGTCATATGGTTTCTCCGGGGAGATGGCTGTCTTACTCTTCGGACAAGTGTTCTGTGGCGTATCCGAGCTGTGCCAAGAGCGGGTTTGACACCACGCTGTTGAGTTCGATGTTCAAGTCTCAGGATTTCGTGGCCGCGAAGTCCCCGGACGCGCCCGAGTTCAGGGTCAATTCGGTCGTCATGATGAACGTGGCGGGCTTCGGACACCGTTGCGTCTCTCTGGTGTTTTCGCAGAATGGATTGCCGGTGCTGGAGAGAGAGGCGGCGCACCGAGAGTTGGTGTGGAGCGTCTTCAATCACAAGTGCGTGAGGAATGTGTTGAACATCACTTTGGAGAGAAAGGGATGCGAGGTGGAAGGATGCGAGTTGGCTGCTTTTTGCAATGCACAGGTGCCGTACCGAGGCGCTGCGGTGGAAACGGACGACGTGCCGCCGCCCGACAACATGGTGATCGTTATTTCTCAGGAGGTGAAGAGTGAAAAAAAAGGCATGGCGAAGCTGAGAAAGTTTACGATTGAGTCGGTGGTTGGCGCGATGCTCAAGCTGTCAGAGAGGCATCCTTGTTTGCTATCGCCGAAAGAGCGCAAGAAGTTGAAGGTGGTTGAAGAGGCGTCAGATTCGATTGCATCTTCGATATCTTCGATAGTGAACATCAGCACGAACCAGGAGTTTGTGGACAGATGTTTTGCTGCGATGGGGATGCCGCTGAACGCGACGGACCAAGACGTGGAATTGAGAATGAAGGAGTTTCAGTCCTTGTTGCAGGAGAGCGTTCGCAGGGCGGCGAGAAGTGCCAATCCGTTCGAGGAGATGATTTCGCAGATGTCTACAGAAGAGGGGCTAGAGGTGTCGGGTGGCGATGAGGGAGAGGGTCTGCTCGAGGAGGAGATGTTGCAGCAGCTATGGATTCCTGCGGGTTCTTATATGATGGATGAGAGTCAGTTTATAGAGGTCTTGATTTGCTGAATGGGGATTGATGGGCTTTTCAGGACGGTCCTTGAGGGGTGGAGTACACGGGTGGGTGTACGTGGAGTAGTCTGCGTCCTTCTTTTTTGGACGACCTGAAGAGAGAGAAGATTCGGCTGAAGAGAGTGGGCGACGGGGTTGGTTCCTGGGAGTTTGGTTCGTTGGGAAGGCGGATAGGTAGCATTGTTTTTTTCTTACGGTTTGACCGCAGTTTGTGGGTTATGAAGATGGAGGCGCAGAACAGTAGGACGATGGAGAGGCCGAGGATGATGCCGATTTCGTATTCGAGTTGGGTGCGGTTTTTGGAGTCCTGGGTGCAGACGGAGTACTGATAAAATGGGCAGGAGAGGAGGCTGTCGAACGGTTTTTCTCTGTTTCCGTAGACGCATATGCCGTCTTCGTGGTTGAAGAGGTTGGTGAGGCACCAGCCGCAGGAAGCGTCGGCAACGCAAGTGGTGCAGGAGGAGTGAGCGCTGCAGCCGGCGACGAGCCATATGGTGTAGCTGGTGTGGCGTAGCTGCGGCTGCAATGACGAGGGGGACCTTGTGATGCCTATGGTCCAATTGCCGGACTGTGACGCGGGAATGAGTAGGTTGTGAGAGCTGCTGGAGCTTTGGTCGGCGTAGTCGTGGTCTTCGATGGTGGGAAGTCTCCCGTTCGCGGCGAAGACCCATATGAGTCCGTAGAGTAAGTTTTCGTCTTCCGTTACGTATGCCCGGAAGGTGAGCGATTCTTGGAGGTTCGCGGTGTAGTAGTTCCAGCTGTTGAACTGGACGGTGCCCCTTGCGCCGGAGTTGAAGTTGAGGAACATGTTGTAGGCGCTGCAGTCGTTTTTGACCCAGCGTTCGTCGCATTGGCAGACGCCGTCTATGCACTTGCCATTGCCGCTGCAGTTTCTGAGGCACTGCTTGTAGGACGAGGCGGAGATGGTGAGGGACGTGGAAGAGTTGCCGGAGTTGTAGGTGCCGAAGTAGTAGGTGCCGTTGAGCGGCTGGGAGTCGGAGAGGATGATGATGCTTTGGTTGGAGGGCTGATTGGAGAGTTCTATGTACGATTGGAAAGTTGGAAGCGTTTCGCGTTGGACGACGGTGAAGACGGAGGTGTTGGTGATGTTGAAGACCGAGAAGGAGATGGCGTTGTCCATGTTGACGGACAGCGAGTAGTATGCCCAGCGGGACGGTTGGAGTTGTGTGTCGATGGTGGTTGAGTTGGAGAGGGGCATTAAGAAGAGGCTGCAGTCTTCCTTTTGGTAGTAGGGTTCGCAGTGACAGGTTCCATCTTGGTTGCAGAGTCCGTGGAGGGAGCAGTTGTTGGGACACGTGACGGACGCGGCGAGCGCGACCGAGTACTTGATGCAGCTGGGTGGGTTGTCGTCTTGGTGGGTGGGGAACAAGACGAGGAAGGTCCAATAGTCGGCGCTGGAAGTTTGCGCGTGGATTGAGCATTTGGTGGTCGAGCACAGCTGCGCCGAGTCGTATTCGAGAGGGGTTGGTATTTTGTTGTGGGCGGAGTATATCGCGAGTTGGAGGGACGGGTCGGTGTCTTGGAGCATGATTTGCAAGTCGAGGTTTTGATTTGGGGTGTTGTTGTATTTGTAGTATATTTTAGTGGCGGGCCACATGCATTCGTTTAGGAGCGAAGAGGCGTTGAGCGGTCTCACGTATTGTCTGCAGTCGGTGCCGCTGTAGTAAGGGAGGCAGGAGCAAGTGGAGTTTTGCTGGCAGACGCCGTTGTTGGAGCAGGAGTTTAGACAGAAGGGGCCGCACGTGGCCGAAAGGTTGTAGTTGAGCGAGGGTGCGGAGTAAATGCCGATGTAGTAGTCGCCGGTGACGGGGTAGTCGATGGACAGCGAGCAGGGCGTGAGGGAGAGGGAGAGGCATCCCGTGAGGTACCGGTTGATGGTGGGAAGGGTGTTGTATCCGACGAGCACGGTATAGGAAATGTTGGAGAGGGAGACGTCAACGTGGATACGGATGCGGGCCTCGGTGTTGTTGAGTTTGTAGTAGACAAGATTGGTGTCGAGCGTGCCCGAAACGGTCGTGTTGGGCTTCAGATCGAAAACACCGACGGAGCAGTCTGGATTGAGTCGGTAGGACGCATCGCACTGGCAGAGGCCCGTAGTCGGGTCGCATCGTCCGTGGTGGCTGCAGTCGTTGGGACAGCCGAGGCCGGGCGCGTCGGGCGGTCGGGGAGCGCTTCAGGTGGGCACGGGAGGGGTATGTGCGCGGTTGGTGTTGAGAAGGGGATCAGCACGTCTTTGCTTTGGGCGTGTTGGAGGTGTGTGTGTGTAGGTGAGCGTAGACATACAAAAGGGGGTCGCGGCGGGGGTGAGTGGCGGGTTCGGATTCGCAGGAGCTCCGCGCGGAGAGGAGGAGGAGGAGGAGGAGGGCTCCGAGGCGCGGTTTTCCGGATTTTAGCGACGGGTTCATTGGCTGAAGGGGGCGAGGCGCTGGAGCGACGAGGGATGTGTCGTGTGTGGAGAAAGAGTTTTTTTTTGTGTGTTTTGGCGTGTATTTTTTTTGTGACAGGAGTGCCGTCGCGACGAGGGGCGATATTTTTTTTTTATAGGCGTATTTTTTTTGAGTGATGGATTTTCTATTGGAATACACAGATTACTGAATTTTTGTGCGTATTTGCGTGATACAGGTTTTTTCCTTTTTTTTTTAATTGCTGCTTCATACGCACACTTTTTTTGTTTGACGAGTTCTAAGAACCGGGGCAGTGGCATACGTCCGTGGCCTGAGAATTGTACCGTCCTCCCTAACAGATCCTCTTTCTTTCTTGCGTTTACGCGCGTGCTAATCACGCATTATTTTTGGTGCGGCTTGGCAGGAAGTTTGTTAGCACCATGTTTAATGTCTACAAGCTTGTTTTGGTGGGCGTCGGAGGGGTTGGCAAAAGCTGTCTGACGATTCAGGTAAGTCATGTCGTACGGGTCGTGACCGCGATCGAGTGGGAGAGAGAGAGGACTCTCTTTCTGGGAATATTTTTTTTAGCGTACACACGGGGTCGCGCTATGTGCGCGTGTCTCCTCTCTCGAGAGTGGGTGTGGCTTCCCTTCCGTGTGGAAAGGGCGAGGGGTCGCCATCCCCTGAGCTGGGGGAGAGGGGAACGGGCGCTCTGCGCGATGCACTAACATCCTGTGAATGCAGTATATTTCCTCGAAGTTTGTTGACGATTACGACCCGACGTTAGAGGACAGCTACAGGTACGCGTGCTCGCACACACAAAGGGGTGTCCTTTTCTCGACGCGTTGGTTTCTCATTGGTTCTTGCGCAGGAAGCAGGTAACAATACAGAACGAGGAGTGTATATTAGATATCTTTGATACAGCTGGACAAGAGGACTTTTCCGGTACGGGAGCGCGCCGACGTGGTTGACGCGACAAAGTCCGCACGCGAGGCGGTTAGACTGACGCTCTTTTTTATAGCCGTTAGAGACCAGTATATGCGTACGGGCGATGGTTTTTTGTGTGTCTATACGATTACGCTCAAGTCATCCTTTCAGGAGACGGTGTCTCTCCACGACCACATTCTGCGCGTCAAGGACTCCGAGGAAGTGCCATTCGTTTTGATAGGGAATAAGTGCGATTTGGAGGAGGACCGAGATGTAAGCTACAAGGAGGGGCAGCAGCTGTCGAAGGAGTTGAAGTGTCCTTTTTTGGAGGCCTCGGCGAAGACGAGATACAACGTGGTCGAGGCGTTCGAGACATTGGTGTACGAAATCAAGCGTTTTCGAAGTCGACTCTCCCTCAGTGCCGACACAGAAGAGGGAAAAGACAAAAAGGTTCGCGGGAAGCGCCGCGTATGTATTTTGGTGTGATGGAGATACGATTTTGCGTCGGAAAAACGGAACGGGGGCGAGGGTTCGGCAGGACGTGCCGCATCAAGAGCGCGCAGTCGGCCAGAAAAAAAAAGCCCGTGAACATGTAAGAAGGTATATATTATACACTTATGCATATACATTATATACATACAACATACACACTAAAGCACAAAGCACGCCTCTGATTGAGAAGAGGGCGTTTGGCGGAAGGGTCTCGCGTGTTTTTCTTCTCTCGTCGGGGAAGTTCTAGAGAGAGGGGATCAGGGGGTGGTGCGGGAGAGGATAGCTTTGACGAGGTCATATGCTATTTCTTGGGTGACGACGCTGTTTTTCTGGTATTTCGGGTGGGAGGTGATGAACTTGCGCTGCCAAGTGGCGTAGGTCTCGGACTGTCCGGACGCGCGCTTGGAGACGATGTCGAGTTTGGATAGGATGTGGCGCCGGGCGGAGTCGTCGATGTCCGTGGTGGACAGGTAGCGCTTCATGACGGAGATGATGCCCAGGTGGTCGGGAGACCCGTTGATGATTTGATCGATGGACATGAGCGCCTCGTCGCAGGCGAGGGGTGCGGGAGCGGTGGAGGGGGAGTCGAGGTGGTCGTAGACGTCACGTCTCCAGTGAAACTTCTGGGACAGGACGGCGTTTCTCAGGTGGGCCGTGTGAATGTTGCGGTCGATTTTGGAGATAGGAATGTAGAATTTCAGGCGAAATGCGATGATGGTCTTGACCAGCAAGATGACGAAGGTGACGAACGCCGCGTTTTCCGAGTCGGTCGCTTGGACCTCCATAGGCCTGAACTCCACGCGCCACCCCAAGTTCTGAGAGAGAACAGGGGGCTTGAAGCGGACCGTCTGCCAGTTGGTGGACTGAATGCATTCGAAGTGGTCGTTGTTCGACGCATCGCCCTTCATCCTGTGTCTGTAAACTACTAGCGGGTCTCTTATGAACAGGTGGGCGATGTGTTGAGCCAGTAGACTGTCGACCCCGGCGGACAAGATGCGCTCGTGAGCGTCTTTGTCGATCAGCACTTCCAAGTCATTGTAGTACGCCTCGACCTTCCTCGCCTCCTCCTCGTCCCTGGCCAGGTTTCTCACATACAAGAACGAGTCAACCGACCCGTACCTCGACTTAGGAATCCCCTTTGAGCCCTCGACCAGCCCCCTTTCCTCCGCCGTCCTGTCGTCCACCGACGCGCCTATTATGTTCCACCTCAGGTCCGTGTCCACCAGCATTCCCCGCTGACACACCGTCCCCGCCGTCAGCGCCATCATCACTGGCGCAAACACGACCAATTGGTCATACACACAACCAGCCTCGTGTATGTCTACACACTGAATCGTACATTGCAAACAACACATTCCCATCCCAAATGCCATCGCATCCATGTACACGCACCCGTCCTCCGCCTCCCTGCCCAGACACTCTCTCAACTCCTTGTACTCCATCCTCTCCGTCGACTCGTCCAGGTACTGGGGCACGTTGATCACCACGTTGCACCCCCTCCTCTCCCTTATGTTTTTTGTCAGCGTGCCAAACCTCTTGTGACTGTTTGTCACCTCGTCGGACACGTATATCGACTTCGAGTTCTCCTCCATCACGCTCTTCCTGCCCCTGACGCCCCCGTCACATCCCAACAGCGGAAAACTCGGCATCGTCACCACGTACTCTCCGCGCCCCAGCACCCGCTTTATCTGCCCTCGGCGCTCCATCATGTTCTCCTCCAACCTCTTGTGTTCGCCCCACTCGCTCCCAAACGGCCTCCCTGGCGTCCCTTCGCTCGCCGTGCGCAAAAGAAAGCAAGCCCGTCAGCAACCGCCACCCCACCCTCAGAGACCTCACCCACCCCATCTCCCGTACCCTCAATCATGTACGCCGCGTACTCAGGCCTCCACAACACGGTCCTCTCGTGCCTTGCGCGCCCACCGATGAAAAAAAAAAAAAAAAAAAACTACGTTACTTCTCTCTCTTCTCCCCCCCCAACCTCTCAAACGCGCCAAACGTACTCACCGCGCCCATCCTCCAGGCCCTGCAGCTCCGATATCAACTCCACTGCTCGCAGCGACAGAGCGACCTCCTTCTTCTCGTCGTCCATGTGCACTATCATGTACTCAACCTTGCTCCTCGTCCGTTTCCGACGCACAATTTTTTTTTGTTTAGTCGCAATACAGTCAATCAACCCCACCCGCTGAAAGCGCGCAGCGCGGAAACGGCCGCAGGGACCCCCTCGCGTCCTAACGCTCCACACCTCCCCCCTTTTCTCGCGCGCAACCGAACCACTCGCCCGCGCATTTCCCCACTCAATTTTCACGTCTTCGTGCATACCTCGTCGCCCCACAAAAACCTGCTCCTTATGCACTTGTTCGCGCTGTACGCCGCCAAAAATTGCTCCACCCCGTAGTCCTTGATCATCCGCGCATGCTCCTTCAGCTCGCTCCACCTCAACGTTTCACCCTCTAAAAAGAAGCCCATACTTGTGCGACACCCAGCGCTGTACCTAAATAACCGCGCCTCTCAAACGCATTGCACTATATTTTTTTGAAAAATATCGGCACAAATCGCTCAGCATGAACTTCGCGACTCCCTCCGGCTTAAATCTCGATAACCTCAGCGCGAAGTGCCTAATCACGCCCTTGTCTATCTCCGCGTGCGGACGGGCACTCTTGAGCGCGGACCTCCCGTCAAACTCGAAAAACCTCGCCATAAGCGCTATCGATATACAAATACACAAATCCACGTCCCCGTTCCCCGAGTGCACCAATAACCTCCTACCCCCCTCACTCGGCCACCGCCCGTCGCAAAATGACAATACCTCGGGCATCAACCGACACAGCAAGTACCTCTGTTGCTTCCCCCTTCCGTACTTCTCCTTCACCTGTAAGTAAGCCCCCTCCTCCCCCGCCTCCTCCACCCCTCTGTACGCCACCGGCGAGCAATTCAACACCAACTCGTACCTCGACCACACACTCGCGTCCAACTCCGACCCCGTACAAATCCACAAATAATTCGGTACAACACACAAAAATGACGCCTCTCTGCCATCCCCCCCACGCGCCCCTGACACGCACTCGTCAACTCGACCCTCCAGCGCCGACTCTCCACCGCCCAATATGTACTCCCAACTCCTCCAAAACTCCCTGTCCCTCAGTCCTCGCGACCACGACTCCTCGTCATCCGCCGCTCCCTGCACGTACCACGGCACCACCTCCCTCGCCTCCTCCTCTCTCTCGCTCGCGCAGACTAGCACCAAGTTCGTCCACTTACCCCCTCTCAACCTCTCCGCCACCGACCACGCGTCGTCCTCCCTCGAAACCCACCAGCATCTGAACGGCCTCTCCAACTTCTCGCACAACTCTCCCACCTCTTCTCTCAACGCCACCGACGACATCAACCCCTCCACAAACCCCTCCACGCACTCGTCAATCCGGCTCCTCTCGCTTTCCGAAATCCACTCCGGCAAGCACAACTCCCCCCACCCCAACGAACCATCACCTCTCACCCTCATCACTACTCGATTCAGCGTCATCGCCCATATCGGCACCGTCCTCGAAAGACTGTCCGGAAACGCCTTCCCCTTCCTCGTCGAGTCAACTATCATGCACCCCCCCCTCTCCGCGGCCTCGAGCGCCACGTGAAAATTCACTCTCCTGTGGCTAAAATGCCAATGCCCGCAATGCCCATCTGTAGACTTATCAACACTCGTGAGACAAAATTTTCTCAACTCGCCGCTCTCCGTCTATGTACCTTAAAATAACACGTCCCGTCCAACTCCTTGCAATACCACGGGCCGCATCGCAGGTTCGAAAAACACCGGTACGCCGCAAACGCCCTGCACACACGTCAATTTGTACACACATGTATCATTACCACTATATACACGCCTAAAAAAAAATAGAAGAAGGACCTCGATACCTCGACACTTGTTCAACATATTCTGCATCGCGCTTAACCGACATCAACCTGTAATACGCAGATCGGTCTCGCCTCCTCAGCTCGCGCTCCACCTCATAGATCGAGTTCTTATTATACAAATCGTAATCCATTTTTCAAAAAAATTGGCACAAAAACCGACTCCAAAACACCTGAGCATGCCGCGCTCCAAAAAAAATTCGCATAATTTATTCCAACACCCCTCTCTTCGCCTTCCACGTCTCAGTGACTCCCGTCACACCCCCGGCACAGGCGACCCCACCGCCTCATCTCCCTCCACGCATCATCCTTTCAAACGTCTCTAAATCCCTTCAAAATACGGTTAATGACCGCCTAGTGAACCTCCACACCCTTTCTCTTTTTTTTCTCGAATCCGTACTCAATCTTTCCCTGCTTGTCTACCAAAAACCAAAGCCTCCTATTTCTCAGCCTGAACTTGTAGTAATTTCCCGCATCCAAAAACGTGCCAGGCACGATGTCAGACCTCCGAAGCGTCATGACCTCGCGTCTGCAGAGCACGTCGTAAAACCAAAATGCCAGCTTGTCATCGCCGAGGTAGTCAATCTGGTGAACCAGTCTCCTCTCATACGCGCTTCGCTCCTCTGTCAACACTCCAGGGTAGGGAAAAAAAAAAACCCCAAAAACGTACTACCTCGCCAAGAAAAAAAAAACGCCTGCGGCCACGAATGTTCCAGACGTGGCCAACTTCTTCCAAAACGATGCGGGAACGTATTCGCCGTTCACGAAGTCAAAATTGTAATTCCATAAAAACTCTGGAGACGAGGGGTCAATACGCGCGAAAGGGGACCGCAATCGATGGGTACAAAAACGCCAAGACCCCTTTTTTTTCCTCCCCCCTCCCAACACAAAACGCACCCGCCGCAACAACGAACACCGCAACCTGCACAACCATGAGGCACGTCACCATCACGACGGACCTCTTCCTAGTCGCACGCGTCAAAAAGCTCGCTCTTCAAAGGCGGGGGCGGTCATCATCTGGGTGTTCTTTTTTGTGTACCTGTCAAAATAATATAGCGTCGAGGTTCCACTGGAATCCTGGGGCGCTAGCTTCGTCGTCAAAACCCTCCATCGCCCAATCGGCACAGGTGGGCAACGTAAGAACCGCTCTTCCCCGTGCGAAACGCACATGCGCGACGCGGCGTGGACAAGACCACTCGGCCCGAGCGGCATTTTCGATTTGACTGGCGGGGACGACCGTGTGAACCGACAACATGATCTCGATCGCGAGGACACGTAGAATTGACCTAGCATTGGACGATCTCAGAAGCTAAATGTTTTAGCAAAAAATAATTTTTGTTACCCAAATACTTTTTTTCCTTTTTTCTTCATCTTTTCTTCTGGACCCGCCTCTCGAATATGCCTCCAGATCCAAATAGGCCTCCGCTCCTGGATTCACCAGTGGCTGTTATGTGCCTCCTCGACTACGTCACCTACTATGGTGCACAGGAAGTCATGAAGGGTACGCCTCTCTTTTTTTTTTTAGAGCCAGGGCACTGCTTTAACGGTCATGCACTCGACCCGTTCTTCGCAGGCGAAATTGCTGACTTTTTTTCGACGAAGCGATCAACGAATGTCTGTATCAATACGAGCACCTACTGCCTTGGGATAAGTTTTTGAATATCTCTAGACGGACAAAATTGAGCAGCTTCTATAACTATTTTGTGACGGGCGAATTTCTAATCACGGGCATATCAGACCAGATGATTAGCCAGCTCATCGAACTGTGCAAGTTGGAGACGGCGACCGCTCGTCAAGCGCTGCGCTCGGACCTTTTGATAGAAATAACGAGTCAAAAGCTCATCTTTGCGTTGAAGAACAAAGAAGAACGCCCCGATATGGTTTTCGAAAAGGTGTTTCGCGCCGCGCACGAGTCATACGATATTTTGGCGTACGTCCAGACATCGAGAAAAAACATGTTGGAAAGGGAGTTTCGAGAAGCCCTTCGTGCATTCCACTCAAAAAAACAGTTGAGCGAAGAAGATTCTGAGCTAAAAAAGATCGAACTGGCGCACCCTGTTGAAAAGTTTTTAGATTTGCTGAAGGAGTTCATAAGACCATTGAGGGAGGAGTTTGGAAAGCCGACGATTTACCACGTGGCTGCCGACATGGACTATTCTATGCGCTGCGAACAAGTCTCTTCGTCGGAGTCGAGTAACGACCAAGAATCGAACTCTGCCGAGGAAGCAGAAAAAACAGATAGTGAACACACAAGAAATTCAGATCAAGAAGATGACGATGTCGCATCGGAGATACGATACACCCACCGAAGCAGAACTCGACCAACCGAACCGCGTTACGGAATCATCTCTCCAGTTAGGTCCAATAGGAAACGCCGTTCTGACACGTCGTCTGAAAACGCAACTTCAAAAAACTTCCTAAACGATTCGCAAACCAATTCTTGTTGCTCTCCAAGCGAAGAGACTCTCTCGTCTCGCTTAATCGGCAGATCTGATTCCCCAACGTCCCTCGCAAAGTCCACACCACCCACTCAACGCTTCACGTCTCTTTCACCTCCTCCCTCTAATTGGAGAGAAAAGCGCCGAGAAAAATACGACCAAATGATCATAGCTAACCAGCAGAAAAAACACGCCGCTTCGCAAAAGCCTCCAACGGACGCAGAACAGTCTAACAGCTCGCCAATCGACTCACACGAATCAGAAGGCGAGCATGAAAGCGCCGAGCCAACGGTTTCTCAAACAAGCCCAGGAATAGGCCTAAATAACCTAATCAACAGATCGAACAACTGTACGCATAATACGCTTAGAACCATGTATATTTTCGCCCACGCATCGACGGACCCTCTTTGCGGGTCGCAGAGAGAGAACGAGCCAACTGTACTATCTCACTCAAGTGATCTGTCAAGATATCCCCTCCACTACGCCATCTCGTCTAACTTGACCTTGACTAGATCATCTTGACCTTGAATTAGATCGTCATGAGCTCCGATCCTCTTCATCTACGTTGCATCGCGGTAGAGCAGAGACTTTTTTATACGTACTAACGTTTTCTCCCCCTCCCCAGATTCAAAAGGATGCCAAATCAAAAAGCGAAAAATTTGGAACCCCAAGGAAGAAGAATGGCTTCTCAGCATGTATAGAAACTTCGGCGCATCGTGGACCAAAATCCTTTCTGAAGGCCAGGGCCAAGGCATCCTACCGCAAAACTATAAAAGCAACCAACTTAAGGATAAAATGAGGTACTTGTTAAAGCAAATGAAGGAGAGTCCTTCCGGCATACCTACGCTCGGACAAAGACATACATAAACCGGTGACTCCTGTAAAATATCAAAAATTTTTTCACATAAGCTGCTTGACCCTTGACCGAATCAACACCAAACACCAACGCTCCTTTTTGACGGGATGCCTGTAAAAAACACAATCCAAAAGCTGTCAAACGCGATGTTCTCCAATTCAAAAAGCCGTTATCGCGCAATTTTATGACACATTTTCACCCGTCAAAGCGCGGCGATACATCTTGCGAGCGGCGGTCGAGCACCGTCATTCGTATCAGAGACGTCCGGACCGGTCTGCCCAATTTTGTGAGGATTCGCCCCTCTTTAGTGCTCGAATTGGTCCTTTCGCGCACTCGTCGGTACACTTTGAGACTCGGCGAGATATTTCTGCAGCAATTCTAGGTTGACTCTAACTTCCGGTACGAGCTGTCTATACTCGGCCTCATTTCTAAAAGCATGTTTTTCGCACCGTAAATCGCAAGAGAATTGGAATCCACGTTAATTTTGCCCGGCGCGTACAAATCGCCTCGCACAAAGGGAATGACGTACGCCAAAAACTGCTTCAAAATTTGGTTAGCCTTTCTGTGACTAATACCGATGTCGGAAGTTATTTCGCAGTCTTGGAATATGTTCATGATTGACAGCACAAACGTAAAATAAATTGCTAGCATCACAAAAAAAGTTCTCGCCCTCTATTTTTTTTTATATTAGCATTTGTCAGACGAAAACTCTTCTATAGACTTCGAAACTATCGAAATGGCCCCTTCCACTTGATCGTCTGTTATGACGAGCGGAGGAGCAAACCTGACGATGTCCTCGTGAGTCGGTTTGCAAAGTAGTCCATTCTTCTTTATAATCATACACAAATCCCACGCCGACTTGCTCTGATGGTTGATGACAATTGCAATAAGCAACCCCTTCCCCCTCACCTGGGAAATGAATGAATACTTCTTCTTCAAGTCATTCAACGCCTGCATAAGTTTCGTCCCCTGCTTGAAGGCGTTTTCTGCAAGTCTTTCATTGACTATCACGTCTAAAGAAGCCATTGCCACCGCACAAGCCAGAGGATTGCCACCATACGTGGAACCGTGCTCGCCTGGCTGAATCGTCAACATGATATCGGAGTTAGCCAGAACGGCCGAAACGGGCATTGTGCCTCCGGAAAGAGCCTTTCCCAATATCAAAATGTCGCTCCGCACATTTTCCCACTCGGTGGCCAACATTCTTCCGGTTCGACCAAGCCCCGTCTGCACCTCGTCCCCTACAAACAAAACGTTGTGTTTGCGACACAGATCGTAGCATTTCGACAGATAGCCTTCGTCCGGAACCACAACCCCGGCCTCGCCTTGAATGGGCTCCACCAAAAATGCACACACAAGATTCCCCTCGGCTTCCAGGACGGTCTTCAAAGCCTCCACGTCATTGTACGGAATAGAACGAAGCCCCGGCAAATATGGACTGTAGTCCTCGTAGGCGGAGGGGTCATCGCTCATGCTGATAACGGCTATCGTTCGGCCATGAAAACATCCTTTGCAGCAAACAACAATTGCTTGACCAGTCGGTATTTGTTTCTTGAACACATGTTAGCAACACACATCTGTTCGACCATTCGGAAGCACAGCAATAAATTTGCACCCACACAAAATGTCAAAATGGCCGCGTCGAATTCAAACCTCTGCGCGCAACTACGAAGTGGAGACTCCGCCGTTGCTCATTCCGACTCTAGGTGACACCACTCTCAACGCGCGTCGCAAAAATAAACGCCTCCGTAAAAATCGCACGTACAACTTTGTACCCCCATTTTCTTGACAGCTTGATAGCCGTCTCGACGGCCTCGGCACCGCTGTTCATAGGAAGAATCATGTCGTATCCCAGCAACTTCGTCACGTGTTCTGCATATCTTGGAAGCATGTCGTTGTAAAACGCCCTAGAGCACAACGTCATGCGCTCCATTTGCTCGCGCATCGCCTTCATAATCGCAGGATGGCGATGACCTTTACAAAAGTGTTATTTCAAGCGAAAGGCCGAATCGCGATGGACAAATAACAACGTACCCTGGCTGATAGCAGAGTAGGAGCTCAAAAAGTCGTAGTATCGGTTCCCTTCTATATCCCACACATAGACACCTTACGAATTAAATTTGTCAGTCAAAGACCCGTACCCACAAAAATAAATCGCTCGTTTTGCAAACGTACCTTCCCCCTTTGATAGGACGACGGGTATAGGGTGATAGCTGGAAAATAGGTCATTGATTCCTCACTCACGAAGGACACAGAACCAACGGTACTCCTGAACACGCACTTGTGAGCGGCATGCTTGCTTTCCAATTTTATGAGTTCCGCTGAACTTAGCTTCATTGTTCGAACAGGTTTTGATAGTTTGAGGAAAGAATGTTATATCAAAGGCGGATAAAAAGAGGGTGCATTTGTTTCAACCTGCGACAATACATCGGTCCTGTAGACCTTTTTTTTTCGAATTTTATCCTTAGGAGGAAAAGAAAGGGGGAGAGAATTGTGCAGCGAACCTAATACAGCGATCATATTTGCGATTAGACCACGTCTGTGCGTTTGAAAGAGCGAACCAGTCTGAGTCTGCCGAATGACGCCACGTGCGAATATTTCATAATATTTACGAGCACGCCCGTCAAACAAAATGAGCACGCCGAAGGATTCAGATGGTACACCTGTTCTACCTCCGGGTTCTCGACCCCCCTTCAACCCTTACGGTACACCAAATATGAACCTAATGGCGGCGCAATATGGACGCCTATGCATGCAAATGCCACAGGGACCTCAGATGTCTCATGCAACGACCGATTGCTCTCAAGAGCCACCTGTGTACTCTGCTAATTCAAATATCAGAAACCTAAACAGCGTACGAAGAGACATGCGTGTCTAACATCCCTCGGAAAAAATCAGCGGTTGACGGAAAGCCCGTTCCGAAGATATACCAGGACCCTCCATCTTCTCACACACATAATTGTGTACAAAGAGATTGACGCATACACACACCTTACACATACACAACTAGACACGAGTTGATGCGCGAATGTAGTGCGCACGAACTCACGTTCCCAAACTTTTCTCCTTCCGACGCGGAGCAGCGACGATGAACACCGGGACCTCACGCTTTTTTTTGGCTCTCTGCTTAGAGACACGTAGATTTGAAATTTTTGTACATACGTGATACCAACTATTTTTTTCTTGTCACCATCAGTCTAATGTCTCTGGATATGTAGTGAATCCTACACCTAGAACCTCTTCTATGCCAGGTCAAGTAGGCGTTCCCGCTCAAAGTCGATTTCCTGCATCTTCTATACGTGCAAACTACTTCGACGGCGGCGGCATTTTGAATGTCGCCAAGCTCACTGAACTGGCCGGAGGACCGCTTGAGGAGCAAGCTATTAAGATCATAATGACAATCGCGGATGAATTTATCGATAGCGTTACGACGTTTGCATGTAAATTGGCTAGGCACCGGAAATCCGATGTTCTAGAGCCCAAGGATATCCAGATGCATTTAGAACGAAACTGGGGAATTGTGTTGCCCGGTATTGGGGGTGGATCGAGTCTGCCGCATAGCTATATGAAGAAAAGACCTCTTGAGTCTCATAAACAACGCTTGCAGACCGTCAAGAGGTGCAAAAAATAAAACCAAGTTTTGAGTCCAGTGACCAGCGCGACGGGTGCAGTCACCAAGATATCAAAGGGCTGAACGTCTACGTACATGAATAGGTCGAAGGAAGAAAAAGTTGGACAAATAGAATCGGGAATTTTTATCATAGTTTTACAAATCGATTTCAACAGCTATTTGAATTTTATGCAGTTTTTTTTTGTGTTTAAATCGGCTCAACTTCAAGCATTCGGCGGAGAGTACGACGGTGCATTGTCCTGGCGTAGTATCCATGGACAAAGAATATATTTTTACGGTCCTCATGCGTGAGGAGCTGCTCAATTGAAGACAATACGGAAATCCAAGGGAAGAGTGTTACAGATGACGTGTTCTATGTACGACTGACGGAATTGTACGGTCAAAAATCTATGCATAAAAAAGTATATACATATTTTTATT
This sequence comes from Schistocerca gregaria, assembly GCF_023897955.1. NCBI lineage: Eukaryota > Metazoa > Arthropoda > Insecta > Orthoptera > Acrididae > Schistocerca > Schistocerca gregaria. Next base: position 52,851 of record NW_026062425.1, read on the forward strand.
TTGATTCGACAACACCACTCATTTCAGTATTTTTTTTAGCATTTGTCTCATTTGCATGCATCATGTTCTCTCTATATATAAGATGACAAGTTTTGTCGACTAGAGCGAGGAGTGAGGTAATATCTCCAGCCCAATCGTTCAGCGTTTCTGATGCTTCTTGCCTTCTGACGAAGTTAACTGTACCATTTATTCTGTCTATACGAGCGAAGACGCTCTTTTTGAGGACCAAATCACAGACATATTTGTTGCATGAGTCATATTCTAAATCCAGAAGTTGAGCCAGTCGCTTCATCGAGATCAAGCTGTAGTATTTTGCGATGACGCGAATGTTGTGCTCAGTTACTCGATTGTGCAGATCTTCCCAGATTTCCTTGTTTTTCCGACTTTCGCTGTTTGTTGATGTTCGGAAAGCAGGTAGACATTCGAATTCTGATGCAACTTGGCTATAAAACTGTTTCCAGCCGAGAAGTTCCGGCTTCAAAAAACTTTTTATAACATTTAAATAAAGAGGTAGAAACTCAAGGCGCTTGTCAAGAGCCGTCCTGTTGAGGAGATCAAACTGTTCGTTGTCATAAGGAGCAAGGACAAGGTACACGACGGACAGACTCAAGTAAAGCTTCCACTTAGCATCATCCTCTTGAATCATAGGTGTATCATAAATGGCCTGATAAGAGCGGAAAATATTCAAGTAATGTTTTTCGTGATTATAATAGTCGATCATTAACATATGATAGCGAACTTTGATTTGTTGAAAATCAGGATCATTCAAATTTTTAAGATTGATTTTTTTGGATATGATTTGCGCGTGAATGTAATCTTTCTTTAGCAGACTTAATCTCATCTGTTCTAATATGTATTCTGTCTTTTCCTTTTTTTTCATTGAACCAAACGTTTCGACTTGGACTTCTTGCAATATGCTCGCCGCCGTCGCGATGTTGCCCTCCTTTTCTCGAATCTTAGACAAATGAAGCATCAGACGCGCGCGCTGCTTCTCCACAAATATCTGTGCACACCAGTCAAAAACACTTGTTTTTCAGTAAAACGAAAGAGACCTCTACATGAGGATGCATATATAGAATACGCATTTGACAGAATTGAATGCTTTTGTGTGTACTGAGACATAAGCGTACCTTTCCCTCTGTGACTGAAATCAAAGCATCTATCAGCTCCATTTCTTTATCGTAAGGCAGACTACCCAGATAGTGCATGCAACGCTTCACCATATCCTTGATTGCCCCTTTCAACTGAGAGCGACGCTTATTGAGAAGCAGTACATGCTCATTCAGAGATTTGTAATCCTTCGCCTTATAGCACAGATCGATTATGCACACCAAAATTCTCCCAGTCGATGAAGCATCTCCAGCCTTTGATGATTCAGGTGTCAGCGTCGTCATCGCCGGGGATATATTGTACCGAAAGAAAAAAAAATTTTGTACCGTCCGAGTTTGCTTTTCTAAGGCCAACAGACCTTCGATAGCCTGTGCCAAATTGCCCTTGTTTCAGAGACAAACAGTCTTGTTAGTTTAAAAATTTAGCAAAGAGCCTTGTGTCTTATCGTTTTTCTATGCACATTTCTGTCGATGCCAATTGCAGCTTTCAGAACCATGATGTCCCTTATTTGACTGAGGTCCACTTAGTATAAAAACAGGTGGTGTTGGCTCTGTCCTTCCCTCTCTCAGTAGGCGTTTTCTTCGCACGCATCAAAACAGTGAGGTAGTGGTGTACCTTGTCTGCTATTTCGCTACATTTTGCAATAGTGTCATCCACCAAATTACTGAAATCTTGCTCCATGGCCCGTGCCATTGTTTTTTTGGTTATATTTAGACAGTTAGATGGAGAAGAGCTGGATTCAGTAGAACGGCAAACCAACAATTGATAGCTTCTAAAAAAAAAGTTATGGTCTCTCTGTACTACTTTTTTTTCTTCAGCTGCAGGAAAGCCCAAGTTCTCAACGCTGCACTTTTGCTTGCGTTTATCCTGCAGCGGGGAGATTTACTGTTGGGCGAGCAAGGGGAAAGAAGAGGTGAAGAATGGCGAAGTTCGCCAGTAAGCGGGAGATAGTGTAATAGAAAGCCTTGCTAATTCCGCTATAAGGAAACTATTTACAAGAACATACAGGAGCGCCAAATTGAAAAGTTCGGGCTTGATTTTACTGTACACGAGGTGAAAAATTTTTTTGGCACACATCAATTCCTCTCCGAACAATTTCTGATTTTACCGGTTGAAACTGATACAACCCTAGCCAATCGCTGAGAAGAAGGCGAGAGTGCGTTTTTGAAAACGTCTGGGGCATTTCGGATTTTTGGTGAAGGGAGAAGGGGTTCAGGAAAAAACAGCGGAATTGATTTCAGAGAGGCGAATCAGAGACATGAACGCATAGATTAGAATAGAACATGAAAAAAAACCTCGATAGAAGTCTTGTGAAGGAATCGACATATTTTTTATGGAAAAGAGAAGTGCCATAGTGTAAGAAATTTCATTAGGAAATGATAGATCGAGAATATTTTAAAAACAGCGCTAAGAGATTTTTGGTTGAATTATGTTTCTGAGATCGTGTCTAGAGATGCAAAATTCACTATTAACGGTGATTTTTTTTGGTGTAAATGTCAAGAGAATGAAATAGGGCGAGTTTAGGAAGGTTGAAGACTATCGAAATATAGGTAAAATAAACAAATGTAAGAATTAGAAGCGAAGAATTAGGAGCGACATTGATTGGGATAAAATGAGTATCAGCATACAATGATTCTCAACTAGTTTGATCCTGAAAAAAATAGGTGTGTTCGTGAGGAATAAGAGTATGTAGAGTATCAAGGGGCTACGGCTAAGTTGGATTGAAGAGTAAGACTATCAAAAAAATTAAGTGTACAATTTAATCTTTGACAATTTTTCTGACACCATCGTATGCCATTCATTTTGGTGTTAACCCATTTCAAAGCGCTAGATGAAATCGACGTCGTATAATTTTGACACTCTTGCTGTCCACATTGATCAAGAACATAACGCTGAGAAGGGTATGCGCGCCTATATCTACTATGCATAGAAAGGGTTTTTTTAGCCGCTTTTGTTCTCTTGCATTCTCTAACTTTTCCGGTTTAAAAAGGTGCCGTTGTGATTCCGATAACTTTGTCAACCACGTTTGAAAAAAAGTACCCAAACATTCACGAGGTATGAATTCATAGAAAGTAATTTTGCGCACAATGAGCAAGTTCAATGCGAGCGTCTGTCCATTTTTAATGGAGTTTCCGCCGTAAATCTAAACTGAACAGAGAAGCGTATGTGCGCGATATACTGGGGGTTATGTAAAATGCGGTGACAGACTTTTTTGGTACCAATTTGCACTTTTTTAACTGGAGTTTTTGGGTCTTTAAAAAAGGGCTTTGAATATGCGAGAACCAATAATCCGACACGCCAGAAGCTTGAGAAAAGCGTAGCGGATCTCGAGAAAGGAAAATGGGGACTTGCGTTTTCGTCTGGATCGGCTACCTTATCTACCATATGTCAGCTGTTCGAAACAGGAGATCATATTTTGGTAATTGATGATGTATATGGTGGAACACACAGATACTTTAGTCAAGTATTAGTAAAAAGTGGCATTCAGTTCAACTTTTCTGACATGATGCACGCGGAGACCTTTGAGAAGGAGATTCGACCCAGTACCAAAATGGTATGGATAGAAATACCGACAAACCCATTATTAAAAATCTGTCCGCTGACAGAAATCATAGAGGTATCCAAAAAGCATCAACTATTGGTAGTAGTTGATAATACGTTTATGTCCCCTTATAACTTAAATCCATTAACTCTTGGCGCAGATATTGTTGTACATTCAGCAACAAAATATTTAAACGGTCATTCTGATGTTGTTATGGGCCTTGCTATTGGAAACGATTTAGGAATTTACGAGAGGCTTAAGTTTTTGCAGAATGCATCTGGAATGACTCCTTCTCCTTTTGACTGCTATTTGCTTATGCGTGGTATAAAGACTCTCTCTATTCGAATCAAAGCCCATAATGAGAATGCTATTCGCGTTGCTGAATTTTTGGAAAAACACCCTAATGTCGAACGTGTCATTTATCCAGGTCTTCCTTCTCATCCTCAACATTCTCGAGCCATTCAGCTCTTCGAAAAGGGCTATGGAGGCATCATCAGCTTCTTTATTCGCGGTGACCTTTCGAAAACTATCGAGTTCTTCCAAAATTTGTCTTTGATTGTTCTTGCCTCGAGTTTGGGTGGCGTCGAATCTCTGTGCAACCATCCAGCATTCCTGACCCACTCTGCCGTTCCGCAAGATATCAGACTGAAGATGGGCATCACTGATAACTTAGTGCGCTTGTCCGTCGGCATAGAGCATATAGATGACATCATCAACGACCTGAAGCAAGCACTCGACCGTATTAGCACACAAACTTCTGCGCAGTGATAGATGCTTGGAACGGAGCTGCTTCCTTGTCGAGAAATGAAAGCCTTTGAAGAAACACAAGATTAAAAAATGAGAGCTCGTGTTCGATCTAATGATAATAACCACACATTGATCAGCTGAAAAAAATAATTGTACCTGCGACAGGTGGTATCATATGCCTAGTTTTTTTCGTACCACGCATTTGGTAATCCTTTTTTTCCCATAGCATATGCCTTCTCACACTCACTTTGTACAACATGCCTGTTTACCGCCTAGAGCGGTTGCATTTGTCCGACATCGACCAAGTCAGGCAAGAGAAGATATGTTTTGTTTTGACGAATTTAGCACTTTTAGTGTAAAAAATTTTATTGCTTAAATCTTAAAAAAAGACAAACGCAATTGTTTGAGGGGTACAGAATTTAGTCTGTCGGCTTTGGAGTGCGAGACTTTTTGGTGGTCAATTTAGACACATACTCACCAGCAGTAGTCGTAGGTAATTTAAGCAGTTGTAACCTCAAATTCTGAATGGCTTTGCCAGGGTTTAAGCTTTTAGGACATGCTCTTGTACAATTCATAATTGTGTGGCATTTATACACTCTGGCTTTATCTTCGGCCAGAAACTTGATACGATCTTCTCTGATTGAGTCTCGACTATCATTGATCCACCGGTAAGCCTGTATAAGCGCCGCTGGACCCAAAAAATCTTTTTCTCCATTCCACCAATAGGAAGGACAGGAAGTTGTGCAGCACGCACAAAGAATGCATTCATATAAACCATCCAATTCCTTGCGCTGTTCAATTGATTGGTACAATTCCTTTCTAGAGGATACACTTTCTGCAGCTGGTTCGAGCCAAGGACGAATTGCCTTATGCTGAGCATAAAAATTGCTCAGCTGTGGAATGAGGTCACGAATTACCCTCATGTGAGGCAATGGATATATACGAACCGTATTATCTGGATCTGAAAAAGCCAAAGCCGTCAAAACAACGCACAAAAAAATAGCGCTATACAGCATTCTAAGAAAACTGTGTGTACATACCGATTGCCTCCCTTATATATTTTATGCATGCCAAAGTATTGGTTCCTGCTATATTCATAGCGCAACTACCGCATATTCCTTCTCTACATGATCTTCGAAATGATAGTGTCGTATCTTGTTCATTTTTTATCTTGATCAGGGCATCGAGCACCATCTGTCCACATTCCGACGTATCGACATGATATGTTTGTGTATAAGGCTTTGTATCTTTTTCGCGGTTAAAGCGGTACACTTCGAATTTGACGACTAAACCATAGCACAGAAGCAATGCCGTTAATAAATTTATTGGTATCTATACTGCCTATATTACGAACTGATTCATTGTAGCTTGACGTGTTCTGCAAGCTAGAAATTGTACCCAAAAAATTTTTACCTAGCTTTGACACCGAACGGTATATAAACCTTTACGCATCGGTGTTTATGCATCATAGATATCGTACTCGAAGAGGTAGGCTTCGGAACCTCTTTTGCTGATTTAGTTGTATGAGTTCTCGACGAGCAAATAGAGCCAGTTATTCTCCTATTTGACAAGGCATGTTTTGATTTTAATAAATCCTGAAGACGGCTTACGCCGCACTCTTTCAGCATTTTCTGTTCTTGTTTTGATTATTCAGGGCTAAATGCGTAAAAAACGGTTAAATTTTAATATGTACAAGAGCTCTGTTCTATTGAACTCATCAAAAAAAAATATACACAGCCAAAAAAATATTGTCTCCATATGCAAGGAATTAACGCATCATTTAAAAACCCATATACAACATATACTGATTCCTTTTTGACAGAATGCATTTTTTTATTTTTTTCGCTATGCTTGATGTGCACGTGCTTCTTTTTTATATATTTCTTTTTGCTCTTCTCATGGTTAAATTTAAGAACCGATATCTTCTTGTCGAGCTCATTCGAGATCCCTTCTGCTCGGAACACATCGATAAGCCTGAACTTCTAAATGCCATTGAATCATCTATTCAAACAAATTTTGGAATATACGGGCTGTCACTTTTGTTGCCTACCTTACAAGGTATGCAAGGCGTATAATTTATGCACAGCCACTGTATCTCAAAACGTCATGCCTGTCTGTTTCATCTATTTTTATTCATTATTTTTTTGATCTAGTCAAATATTATCATGAAAAACTCAGGCTAGCCATTATTCGAATTCGGAAGGAGCACCTTCGTGTATTTTGGTCTGCGCTTACTCTTGTTTCGTCTGTGTCAGGAGTGCCAACTATGTTGCGCACACTCCATATCGGCGGATCTATTCTTTCATGCGAAAAAAAGATGCTGAAGTTTCATCGCGATGCAATATCTCATGTTGGTCGAATAATGAAACGCGTTCCTCATGGCGCTTTTAGTGGCGAAAAAATTTGACATTTTTTCATAGCCACTATAAACGTCTGTCTCAGTTCCTAAATAGCGTCTATACGGCAGTCCCTGACAACATCTTCGCTCAAAATATCAAAAAAATTTTTTGTCAGGAATTTTACGTTTGACCAATTCAAGTTGACACTCTTGTCACACTGAACCTGATTGATGCCACCTCTGTGACCTTGATTCTGGAAGTTTCATAGAGATTCACCATGAATAAGAGGAAGTGTGCACGCCACGTCCAGAATGATACATATAATGTTGTCAATTCGTTGCTGCCGACTCCTTTAGAATGCTCTGCTTATTATAGGCTTACGTCCGATATGAGCGATCCAGATTCATGGAATGTGGCAAGCAAGCAATACCCAGCTACTCTCTTAGACATTCCAATTTATTTGGCGAAGGCGCTTCCCAATATACACTGTTTGGCACCAAATAGAGCCGTTAATCCTGATTTATCCGACAATTGTTCGTCGAGTTCGTTATCCTTGCTTGATTTTAGCGAGGAGGTGATGCGAGTTTTATGCCCATTGGTGGATGCATCCGATTTTGGTAAGCGATCTGTTCATGCCTTGCGGGAGGAGGCGTACGTTGCAGGGCAAAAAATTGTGTCATTTTTTTTTAAATTAACGTATTCTAACACACATTGACAAAAGTCAAAACGATGCGGATGTAGTTAGAGCTTCTGAAATTGTCCATGACGATAGACACTCGAAATATATGCGTACGTTTTCGAGAGAGCTAGCGCTAGAGGCATCAACATCTACTGACGTTGAATTCAGCATATTTTATAAAACTGAAGGAAATATCTCACGCGTTGAAAAGCTCCCAGCTTACGGTGTCTGAAAAAGAGGAGCTTTGCAAAAAGTTTCGCCTGACGTCTGAGCAATCGTCAGAATCGGGTGCATCGGCGATTTTATTTGAAGCACTTTACAGTCATTATTTAGATCACGTGGAGTCAGGATGTAAAAGCAATTCAAAAGGTGCATTGGAATCGGTACAAAAGTCGATTTGTCAGCTGTTAGACATACAAAGCGGTTTGACGCACGAAAGATTGAGAGATGGTCTGAATGAAAATTTGAAGGGTTCATTGTCGAATTCTGGATTTCGAGGGTTGAAGGAGGACGTTGAGCCTGGAGAAGGCTGTGACGAAGTTGCAACTAAAAGAGGTTCGAGGTCGTCGGGAGAGAATGCAAACGGGGTAGGTCTTGTTGATTACAGGGATGGGTTGGTGGACGCTGGTCTTAGCAGTTTGAAGGGTTGCAGTGTTGAGACCGATACTAGAGAGCGAGTTGTTGCAGGTGGCTGCGGCGATGAAGAGGTGGTGGCTGATGAGTTAGCAGAAGGTGTCGCACAAGAAATGAATACTGGCACGGATTGTGTTGGACCAGAGGTGGCGGATGCAGATGAAGGCATCATTGAAGAGGAGAAGGTGCTTGATTTAGGCGAAAATAGAAGTGCTGATTCTTCGCAGACGAGCAGCTCTGAAGAATCAGATAGCGGAAATCATGACAAGTCGCGAGGTTTGTATTCGATGAGCGATAGAAAGAGAGATAGAAATGCGCCGACAGAGTTTGGGCGGCCAGGAGAAGTTATGGAGCTGGGAAAAGAGGAGAGGAGTCCGGACGCGAAACGTCGTACGGTTGAGTTAGGAGAAAGTTCGTGTAGAAAGAAGAGGGCTCAATATCGGATGCACGTGGAGACATTGTCTCGCTGGTGTGAAGAGTGGCTGTGTAGGAAAAGCGACGAGTTGAAGAAAGAGGTGCCGATGGACGCGTTGCCTTCTTATAAGTTGTTTTCAGATCTATGTACAGATGTGTATATGCCTGGATCGGAGCATGCGAATTCCTGCTTTGAAATGCTGAGTGAAGTAGTTGAATATGCAAATAATTTGGAGGCGAAGTTGATCGCGGAAAGCGCGTTGCCGATGCTGTCGGTGTTGTACGCGATTGTGGCGCAATGGGCGATGATGACGAGGAAGGAATTCGACGCTGGGAGTGGTCCGAGGGACGACAGGGTGTTGACCAATGCGTTGGGAGTGATGAAGAAGGTGGTGAATGAGTGGTGGAGGGAGGCGGGGAAGAGAGACGAAGCAGAGGCGAATCTGGTGAGTCAGGTTTTTGTGGAGATGCTGAGATGTTTGAAGGATTTGGTGGAAAAATTTAAACTATCGGACGACCATTTGACGTTGATTGTTTCGAGCGTGCTGCCATTGGTTTACATGGACGTGTTAGAGGGTGTCTATGAGCATAGCGTATGTGTGATCAAGGTGTTATTTAGGCGATACAAATCGTATAGAAATGGGTTGATTATGGATCTGTTGGTGGAATTGGACATGCGTTTGAAGGCCGAGAAAAAGGAGGGGGCGAAAGCGAGTGCGAAGAAGTCAGGAGAGTTGAAGAAGTACGTGGAGAGGTTTTGTTTTTTGGCGTTACAGATGGTACAAGGAAGTGTGGTGCTGCCGCGCAAGGCTCAGACGAAGGCGGAAGAGGGGTCTGAGTTAGAAGATGAAGAAGGGATTAGTTCTTATACCGTATTGAGTCATTGGGTGCGAGTGTTCATCGCGCAGTTGTTTGTTCGCGTGGCATCGAATATGGAGAGCAAAGACAACGAATATCAAATGGTTTTAGGTCAGATAGTGGAGTGCATACTTGAATTGTCAAGTCGCCCCGAATGGCCGGCGACGTGGTTGTTTTTATATCAACTGCGGGTGATGTTGATTCAACACGGGAAGTGGGTGTCGACATTGAATTATTCCAAGTTGACGGAGAAGTATCAGATACATTTGGTTTCGCTGTTGGGTCAGCTGGCTGCGTCCTTTGCGAGGACTCGTTCGTGGGTAGAGAGGAGGATATTTAGGCAGAGATCGGCCGATCCGGAGTTGAAAGAGAATGTGTGTTGCGCGATTTGTCGAAAGAAGGCGATCGCCGGAGTTGACTGGATTGAGTGTGAGCGTTGCCACCAATGGTGCATTCATGCCGGCTGTTGCGTGCAGGCGCCATGGGCGGACGATGCGGTTGGCGAGAGGGATCAGATGTGGTGGTGCGACGATTGTGCGTTTGATGAGACAGTCAAATGGCTGGAACAGAGAAAAATCATACAGAATGAATCGAGCGACGGAGATGAAAAAGACGAAAAGGATCAATTTGTTAAAGACTTGGCTATGTTTCGTCTTTCTGAGTACGAGCGTTTTGCTGCTCATGCGCTTATGTCCAATTACTTTAATTTTCATTACAGTCGGACGTTTCAGCATTCATTATTGGAAGCGAAGCGGTTTTGGCTCTACCGTTGGCTTTTGGACACGTCTCACGACGAGTTTCGTTCGTTTTATTACCAGGCGTGGCAGGATGACGTATCGCCCTGCACTTGGCCCTGTCGCGAGCCCGCAAAGGCGTCGCCTCGCGTTACGTGGAGAGGGGGCCAATTGAACACCACGCCAGCTGCGGCCGGTCACAGGCAGATTCCTATTTTCCCTTCTAGTTTGGTACTGGGCGCGTCTCCGACTCTGCCTGGTGTTTTTTATTTGATGCAGCGTCTTTTTCATGCTTCCCAAAGCATGTCCATGGTCTATTACGGAATTGTCGATTATTTGGTTTCGATTTTGCACCAGGAACACGCTCGTGTTCGCGCTCACGTCTTGCACGTGCTGACGTCCGTTCTGCACTCCGATCCTTCTCTGTTCAACTACCCGAAGGTGTACCACGCCATTCGCATGAGCTTTTCAGATCCGTCCGCCATGACGCGAGAAAAGTGTTTGATTTTGGTAGGGCGGTTTCTGGCGACGCGGCAAGATTGCAAGGACGCCTACATGGCTTTGGTGACGGAAAACTTGACCGATTCGTCGATCCAGGTGAGAAAGCGAGTTGTGAGGATCATATCGAGCCTTTGTCATTTAAAGTTTCATACGCTATTGACAGCGAAGTTGTGCACTCTGTTGGTATTGAAGGTGTTGCATCAGCCGATAGACCCGCTCCGGGAGATGGTGTTGACTCTATTTAGACAGCTTTGGCTGAGCAGTGACTCAGTGAGAAGGCAATATGTCGAGGAGGCCAAAGTGGAGTTGTTGACGCAGCCGAGTCGCTCTTCGCAAGAATCAGAAAAGTGGATCGGCGATGAAGATGACGAATATTTGTCTGCACCTGATGCGTTTTGTCCCCTCGATCAGACGAATCAAGCCGACTGTTCAACTGGCGCTGACATTGACAATTATACGCTAACGCTTGAAGAATGGTTCGAATTGAATCAGTTTGTCGACCCCTACGACGACGCTTCTCTCAACGACCAACGGCTGTCTCGGTGTCGATCTCTGCCCTGCTTCCTCAAAAAGCTCAAACACGACGGTCAGATTCACATTTTGTACCAGATTTTATACGTTCTCGAGCAGTGTTATCTTCTTTCTGGCCTTTCTTCCGTTACCTGGCTCACCGACGTCTTTTGCGCCGGTCCTTCTGGAGAGACGCCAAAGAAGGGCTGCGAAGGCCGTGATCCGCAGCTGGAGCCCTTCATTAGCGTTTCCATGAAGATCTTGTTGTTGGGTCGCGATGACGCGTCCGAGTTTGCCAGCGAGGGCGTTTTTTTCGAGCGTTGCGAATGCATGGAGAAGTGGTCCGAAATCAAGAAGCTGGAGATGGAGGGGAGCGAGCTGAAGACCGGTGAGGCCACCGAAGGAGCCAACGAAGACACGACTCATTCCAGAGAAATTGAGAGTTCTTCGAAGTCGCCTTCACGTCGCCTTCTTGTTTCCATTCTCCTTTATCACCTTTCGCGCACTTATCCAGTTCCCCTTTTGCCGCATTTCGAATCGATTTGTCTGCAGTTGGCCTACCACCTTCCGCTCAACACCCTCAAGCCGGACCAGACCAATTTGATCAAGTTGGTGGTCATGATTTTGACAAATTTGATTCCGAGCCTATACTGTCCTCGATCGTCGTTGATTTTGTCGCTGCGCCAAGACCTGACGAAGCTGATCCAGTACCACGGGATGCCCGTGATTTCGGCATCGATCAAGTGCGCGGTTGCCTTGGTCCAGCACCAACTCGTCGACGATCGATGGCTGTCGATGATCTACGAAACCGCCATGAGTTCGCTGAGCCAGGCGATGCCGGACAAGTCGCAGCTGACGATTCGCGCGCTTTACGTCGTCAGTCAGATTGTAGAAGCGTACTCGTTTGATTCGGAGGCCAATCGTGGGCTGCAGCGAGAAAGCTTAGAGGAGTTGGGTCAAGTGCAGTATCACACACACGCGGAACGTGTGTATGAGGTATTGATGCACGGTTGGGAGGCGCAGGCTTCGGTACAGATTCGGGTGATTGTCTTGCGGGCGCTGGGCAGTTTGGCGCATCGATGCCCCGGCATTTTGGTTCGTCCGGCTGTACAGAAGATTTTTGGAGTGGCTTTGGAGAGCGAGGCGCCGGCGTCTCTCAAGGTTCAGGCGATTAAAACGATTACCGAATACCTGGTTCATACAGAGGATCAGTGGGTTGAGCAATCTCGATTGTCTTCGAGCAGGACTACTTATTCGGGGCTCAGAGCTGCGAATTTGGCTGATCGGTCGGCCGATCAGAAGGCAGGCGCTGTTTGTTCGGCGGCTTATAAAAATTTAGATTCTGGACTGACCAATGCGATTGTGTCTCTGTATGTTGAGCGCATTGTGTCGTTTGGGACGGATTTAGACGAAAAAGTTCGCTGGGCTTCGCTGGAGTTGATATCTCGCGCACTACGCATGAATCTGATCTATTCTGCGCTCAGCGTGCCTACATTGGTGGCTTTGATTACGGATCGCCGTCGAGATATCTCTGAGATGGCTGCGCGGACGCTTTCCTTATTGGAGCTGTCAAAAATTCAAACGCGTCTTTTGGATAGTTTTTTGGTGTCATTTGAATTCCAAAAAAAAATATATGGAAAGCCTCGCGCCGTGATCAAGGCGGTGATATCGACCGATCCCCCTGTGTATAGATATCACTCCGTGCTGGGTAGTGTATATGAGTTATTTGAAAAGGCGGGCGTGCGTACCGCCAATGATTTTTTGTCAGTGGCGATTCGTTTGACGGAAAGTTTGGCCAAGAAGAACGCGTCTGTAAATCCTCAGTTGGTGAGCTATCTCATTGCTATGCTGGCGCAGTTGCCGTTCAGGAGAGAGCGAGAGCCGATGTTTGTGGTTCACAGGATATATGAGTGGTGGATCAAACACGCGGACATGGTTGCGGGTGACCTGATTCAATACTACAAGCGATTGAAGCGCAAGTATCGGGAAAGTGCGAAAATCAACAAGAACGGCGCTGACGGTGGACCGGGGCTGAGTTTATCTTCCTTCCTCTCCAACTTTCAGGCTGATATGGACATCAGGTGGATCGCCGACGCCGATCTGTGGTACACCGAATATGCGGGTTCATTTCAACTGGCGTTGATGGGGTGCCAGTTGTTTTTGCTTAGCGAATTTTACGTCAACTTGTACCACTTGTCTCTTTCGAAGTGCCAGCTCTTCGTTAATTTGGAGAAAAAAAACATGCTTCTGAACACACATGTACAACACACGAATTTGCGAGTCTATGTAAAGAAGCACCATGCGAAGTTCGAGCCGTTATTCTTGTTAAAGAGTGATTGGATTGGCCGCGATCAAGAGAAGAGGTTTGTGTATTTATGTTTTAAGGAGGCCACTGAGCAGGCGAAGTACGACAAAATGGTTTAGGTTCTCGTTTGTAATGTAGTTATTTGTGAAAATTGATTTGTGTATTTTTGAGTTTTTTCGAGACGAAAGATTGAGGTTGGCACTGGATACGAAATTTCGCAGACTCCGTCGAGGTTGGTGACGGAGTGCTGCGATCTGTTGGGAACGAATGAGGTTTCCGCTTCTTTTTTTTTTTTTGGACAGGTATTCAATAGGGTTTTGTCTTCTTGAACGATTGCCAATAGGTATATACGGGCCCGCTGCGGGGGTTCTTCCCGCTTGTCCTGCGCCGGACGGTGGTCCATCGCCGGGGAGGCAGGGTGTCCGGCGCGCGCAGCCGCGGACGGCTCTATGCCATGAGTTTGTGTACAGAGCGGTTTACAATATTTTTGGATTTTTTATGGAAAATCCCGGATTTGACTTTTTGACGTGTCCGTCTCGCGGATGTGGATTCGCTCCCCGCCGTGGATACACGCGCTCGCGAATTTGTGGGTTAATACGGATGGGCGCGTCCTGGAATTTTACGATCGCCTCGAAATTCCCGCAACGCCAGTTTAGACCTTCTGGGGGGAGCACCTTGCGGAAGCGTTCAAAAGAGCCGCCGTGCGGAGCTCAGCGAGTTGGCGCGATACCAACAATCGAAAGTCCCAGTAGGTTTCCGACATTGGCGCCGCGCGCTGATCTGGCGGCAGAAGCTTCTGACTTGGGCTCCGCACTCTCGCTGTGCGAAAGCGGGACTCCGAAGCAGAATGGGACAACGGCTCAGTTTCCACGTGTAGCAGAACGGTGTTTCGCGTACTTGTCCGATGAGAGCGAAGGGTGGCCAAACGCTAGAAACAAAGTTGTCAGTTCGCGATCAAAACGAGGCGGTCCGCGCGGTCTCGGTGGTCAGCGAGCGCTGCTTCTTCTTGTGCGCGCGACGCGCATAATCGCGAACGACGGGCACCTTTTTTTTTTTTTTTAGCGTGCATTACAATTTCCAGTGATGTGCACGAAAGTGCCACTCGCGCGAGGCGCGGTGGAGCGATAGCTCGTCGGTTGTGGGCAAGCGCAGCGGCTCGATGCGTCGGTAAATCGACTTCGAGGCCGCCTAGACAATAAAAGCTCTGACCGCACGGCCCGTCCGGGCGGGGGACTCCGACGGAGGAGGGGACGCAGGGGCAATTTCCACGGACAATTCCCCACTCGAGCGAAGACTCGCCGCGGCGGAGGGAACTGCGGCCGGCCAGCGACCCTTCAACCTCTCAGCCGCTCTACAGTCTGCCGTGAATTCGCCCGTTGTACCCACTAAAAAAAGAGACCACAAAAAAAAAAAACCGGACTGACCGTTTGAACCGTTCATTTTTCTCGTTTTTTTATGAATCGTTGGATTCCAGTCCCAGAATCTCGTCGAATCCGGACAAGTCTCCAGACTGCACGAAGAGCGCCAGCCCGTCGCCGCCCAGCGTCCGTTTCTCGCCGGGTTCCTCGAGGAGTGCCTGCGACTTGAGCGCGTAGCCGATTGGAAGCTTGAAGCGCTCGCAGACGATGAACGATTCCATCGAGTGAGAACGAGAGCTCGTGGGCTTTATAAACTGGACCGAGGAGAAAAAGACCCTGAACTGAGCGTGGGTCAAGAAGGCGTGCCTCCCCTTGAAGAACTTGGCCAAAAAAGTGCCGCCCGGCTCCAAAAGACGCATCGCCACATTCAGTGCCTAAAAAAAAAAAAAAATAAATAAATAAATAAAATCAGTCCTCGATGCGCCTCGCGCTTTGAGCCCCTACCAATGCACGCAAAACTGCGCGCGTCCGCGTTCTCGCGCAAAAAGGACCAAGTTTGCGTACGGAAAGAAGCAGTCCGGACTGAATGTATTCATCCATGTCGTGCAATCCAGTCACGTCCGACGCTCCGTCGCACAGGATCAGCTGCACCTGCTCTCCTCCGAGCGACTTCACAATCTCTTCAACGGTGCTCTCTTTCGTGATGTCACCCTTGATTTGTACCACGCCATCGATCGGGGCCATGTCCTGAATATCAACGGACACGATCTTGACCCTGTCCTTCCTTGAGGTGTTCTTGGTCAGTAAAGCAACGCGCGCGCTGAAACCCTCCCGCCGAGGAAAACCTACTTGTTGGAGGACGCCCAAACCCTCTTGCTAACCACCTGGCTCCAACTCCCGGGCGCCGCGCATAAATCAATACACCTCTCGACATCTGCGTGGAAGCGCGCCCCTTAGCTCTCTCTCACCGTGACACTTTCCCATCACCCACACTACAACAGAGAACGAACTTTCAAAGAGATTCACTTCCTCATCAATCTGCAAGAGCTTAAACGCCGACCTCGCCCGCCAGCCTTCCTCCTTTGCACGGCGGTAGTAAATGTCCTAAAGCAAGCGTGTTAACACCGCGGGCCCCCCGTAAGAAGAGTCGTATTTTCGAAACTTACGCGCACTTCAGGACCAGATCGACCCATCACGAAAAATAATGTGCAGTAACAATAAAAACAAAAAAAAAAAAAAAAAAAAGTCGTACACACGCGTCTTTTTCCGTTTGTATCTCATGTCCCAGTCGCGTTGATTCACTCGGAGAGGTCTAGAATCCCCTCCAACTTTTCATCCGGCGGCCCGCTCTCTCTCCCCCGGTTGTAAACGGCGTCGTCTCCAGGCTGAGCGCCCTTCGTATTCATCATTTCTAAAAATTCACCAACCAGCTCGCCCAGTCCGGTCACCGGCTTTTTGACACCGTAAAAAACTCGAGCGACCTCGTCCAAGTATCGCGCGAAAATGGGATCTCTCTGTATAGACTTGGCGTACTCGTCGCGGAGCCTGTTGAAGAGGTTCAAGTCCTTCTGTTCGAGCGCCTGTAACAGCAACTTCGCAAAATTCATCAAAGGCGTCCATGTAGCTTCATCCGTGTTGCCCTCCGTGTACGCCTGAAACATGAGCCTCGCGTTGCTCAGGTCGCCCAACACCAAGTACTGCAAAAGCGCGCGCACTGGAAACAGGTCCCTCTCGCTCGGATGCCCCAACTCCTTCCACTCGTGCAGCATGCTGGCCAAACTTTGGGGTTCGTGACTTCTCAAATAGTGAGCTTGTGCCGCTTTGTAATCCAGGTCCTTCCGGAACATGTCCGCGAACTTCGCGTGCAGCAACGGATCACCCTGGTTCCTGTTCTCCGGCGCCTTCGACCATTTCACCGCTTCTCGAATAAACATCACCTTCGACGGATGCCTGTTCCCCTTGGGATAATGGGAAGCTATTTCAAGAACATAATCAATATATGGAGATTCGGGCGGGATTCGCCTCTCGGAAAGGTATCTGATGAGCAACAGCGCCAGCTCGCTTCCAGACGCTATTTCCTTATTGTCAAGCAGCGTACATACACCATCTCTCAACAAAGGACCTATTTCCGACGTCTGGTTCGTGTGCAAATATCTTTCGGAACGTCAATCACAAAAAACCGCTGCTCTCGCAAAATGCATACTCCGTAACAAAGAACACACACTTTCTCCACACATGCGCTCGCACGACGACGTGCCACGCCGTCATAGCCCGTACCTCGCATACAGCGTTTTGTACAGCTGCTGCACTGTGTACCAATCCTTCTCTTGACGCGCCGCCTCCAGTTGCTCTTGCATCAGCTTCACGCCCATTCTGGGCCCTCTCGTATGTACCATCTCTTTTGCGGCCTCGACGGTGACAAGTTCCTGCGCTGTACGTGCCGACACGTTCTAGCCCGTGTGAGAGTTGTCCTGTGCGTGTCCTTCGAGAGAATGCGTACCTGCGCACCCTATCGACTCAAAACAGTGACTGATGTCAGAGAACACTTTCGCAAAAAAATACGCTTGAAATTGGCGGAAGTCGCCTGCAGCCCGCGGGCGGCTTCCATGTCACCGCGAATAGCCCCCCGCCCGGCAAGGCGCGTGCACGAGCAAAAACGCGCTCAAGCGACGCGTAACTTTCCGAATGCGGGGCGCGCGACTCCGTGCGACTCGCCCCCTCGCTCCCCTTCGGGGAAACGAGCCACTCGACGCGCACGTTGCAGCACTTCTCCTCGTGCTGTTTCGGTCAAAAGGGCCGCTGTTGTACGTCACCTAGGCAGAAAAAAGCCCGGACATCTGCAAAAAAACCTCTACCGCACGCCTTTTTATGCGAGCCCCATCTTTCTGTAGCGCAAGAACCACCCCCTAAGTCCTCCCACTCGCGTCGCTGCTCCACTCTCGCTTTTGGCGCTCGCTTTTCTGTACGCCGCAAAATATTTGTGTGACGCTGTCAGAACAACTTTTTTTCTCAATACTCAATTGAGGACACTCGACGCAATGCAAAGCAGGCGCGAGCGTTCGGCCAAGCCATCCGAGGCGCGGGACACCCGCGAAAAACAATACCCGAGACAACAGGACCTGCAACTGGCTCCGCAGGCCAAAAGGAGGAGGTGCGCCGCATTCTCTGCGCTCTTGTGTTCAAGAAGACTTAAATTGACAGAAAAAAAAGGTTATTATTAGACTTGACAGATGAGACGTTGATAGGTTCGAAAGGATTCCCGCTGCTGAAAGAACTGCTGCTTCACTTCTCGCAACAAATTCCCTCCACCCTCGACGACAAAGAAGCGTCGTTAGGCGCCCGACTCCTGTTTCTGTACGATAGTTGGGCAAAATCGTTGTGTCCAGGGGTTAACGCAGAAGAACTTTTTTGCAAAGTAGAGAAGCACTGTCAAAGTCTGACTTGTAGAGAAATGCTAGACGACATGATGTCAGAAATTGACACGAAACCAGATTCGGAGAACCCGCGTCTCAGCGAACCGCACACGGATTCGAATACGCCCTGATGTGGCGTCTCACAAAAAAAAGTTCTATCCGATACGAGAACTAATTAATATGGATAATAGATACGGACAAAATAATTTTAATTTTTTGGCAAATCATTTGCAAATATTATTACTCAGCCAGTCGCGACCAATCTACGCTATCAATCAGTAACTCCACATATAAAATGTCAGAAATACTCAGTAACATCGTGCCAAACTTTGCGTCTCTCCTGGATATGATCGACTACAAAAAACCGAGTTTTCAGCTAGCGGTCCTGTTCATATTCGGTTGCCCGACATTCTGGAACGTCGTTGGAATAATGGAAAGGAAGTTTTCAATAATAAGGAAGTTATGCGGTGGCAGCAAATACATAGCCTGTTATATGTTCGCCTTGATTGTGTTTTCAATCTCTGCGCGCAGAAACTATCTGTTTTATGTCGCTCTAGACGACCAGCCTAAACTCGAAGTTGATATAGACCCCTTGCTGATCAATTGCTTGTCTGGCCTCCTCTACCTCGTAGGCGGGACGCTGGTGATATCAAGCTTCCTTCGCCTAGGAGTCACTGGAACTTACTGTGGAGATTATTTCGGCATCTTGATGAAGGAGCGCGTCAAGTCCTTCCCGTTCAACTTAGTAGAGGACCCAATGTACCTAGGGAGCTTTTTGAACTTTGCCGCCGCAGCCGTATACAAAAGAAGCGTCGCGGGCATGTTTCTCAGCGTCCTCGCCTATGCACTATACATGATGTACAGCATTTTATTAGAGAATCCCTATACAAGTAAAATTTATTCTGGCAAGCGTTGAGATTTAGCCCTCTCGAACAGGGAGACCTTGCAGCACGTGCTTCACGCGCCGTGTTAGAATAAAAATATGTAACAACACACAAAAATAGCCTTGTATATACCCGCCTTGTATGTACCCCACCCTCGTCGCCTTCAAGCTTCTAGACCTCGTGCTGCTTGTTTTTATTTGTCAGCATTTCGAGCTGAGGTTTGCTCGACCTCGAGATTAGGGCGGCGATGCGCTCTTTGTTCTTCACGTCCATCTCATCTTCGATTTCTTCTTGAACTTCGAGTCGGCGAAAAACGTAAGTGAGACTGTCGAGCGCGTGTTGTGCAAGTTCTGACGCCTTTGTACGTACTCATTTCCTCTATGATATCCTCTAACGTGATGATTCCTATCGCCTCTCCGTGTTGGTCTATTACGCCCGCCATGTGGCTCTTTCCCGTCTGAAACAAGTTCAACGCCGTGTACAGCAATATGTTTCGATTGAACAGAGGCAGTTCCTTTCGGAAGTCCGTTCCCTGAAGCTTCCCGCCCTCTAAAATGAACTTTAAAGTGAGTGTTTTGACAAGAAGCATCCCTACTAAATTAGACGGACGGCCCTCCCACAACGGAATTCGGCTGTGTCCGAAGTGCGAGATGATCCGCATGGTGTTGGCATCAATATTGTCGGTTATGCTCAACGAAAAAACCTTGTTCAAGGGTGTCATCGCCGATTCGACCGTCTTCGACGCCAAATCTAGTACCCCCTTGATAATAACCACCTCGTCTTCGGTCAAGAGGTCCTCGCTCGGCATCTTGCTTCCGGTGTTCAGCTCAATATAGTGCGCTCCTGGCGAATTGTTCCCGTTCCCGGGGCCATGAAACTCAAATGCTTTGGCGGCGTGAAAGCCTACAAACTCCTTAAGTTCTGGGCAGCGAAGTTAGTCAAAAACAGCAAAGGGGATCCGGCAGCCAAGTGGTGCAACTGCACGTGAATCGACACCGCTACTGCTTCGCTCGGCAACGCTCTGCGCTCAACAAAATCTGTAGCGGTGTCAAACTTTGCACAAACTTCTGCGAACGAAACCCTCGAAACGCGCTCGTCATCGAGTTGCAGCGATCGGTCCCACAATCAACACAACAACTCATTCGACGGCTTGAATCAATCACAATTCACCATGCCAAAACGTGGCCATCATCGACACGTCATCAATTGTCGCATTTTGAATTCACAATACAAGACCCCGTTTTTCGTACGATTTCGCTTATACAGCGTGCCGATTTTTTCTCCTATCAGGTAGTCCAGCAACTTCGAAATGGGCCAACTAATTGGCCACGAAATGTAGATCAGGCACCACACTATCCAATACGTTTTTCCGCCCAAGCGCAGAGCCCACCTGGAAAAGATCGCCTGCGGGATAATTCTGATACACCTGTCAAAACGCGAGCGGAGACAACACAGAGAGAAGACCATTGCGCAAAAAAAAAACACCTTATGGAAACTCGACATACTCGCCAAATAACAGCACGGCTGTCACCGAAAGGAATATCGCCGCCCAAGGAGGAACCAGTCGCTCTAAAAAAATGGGTAGGGCCTCCATGGCGCAGGCATTGGTCAGCAGAAGGGTCACCAAAGACAAATGGTGCCTCTTGACCAATGGCAAAATTTTGGATGCGCAATGTTTCTGTCAAGTCCAATCTACGGTCAGCAAAACCACACTCCGCGTCTCCAATCTTGGCAAAAAACGTCAAAAGACGAGAGTCATTTGCTGTCCTCTCTTAATTTCTGGACGCCCCTTGTTCTCGCGGGCGCGCTTCATTGATCACGTGCCTCTTCTGGGGTCCCATGTTTAAGCAATATCTCTAACATGTTGAGGTCCAGCCCCATCAGTCCTAGCGTCAATCCGGACATCAAACCTGTCGATGCGTTCCGCGCTGTTGTTATCTCGCAAAAAAAAGACAGGCTAATTCCCCTTTTTTTCCCCTACTTATGCGCGTAGACACCGCCTTCTGCTGAAAAAAGTGTCTTTGCGTCCCTTTTTTTCCAGTTAACGCACCTGCTAATGTCACCAGCACTATGCAGATGGTCAAGTCCATATAGAAGCCAAAGGAGCCCACTTTTTCTACCTCTTCACCCGGCAGTTCGTCCACACGCTCGTCTCGAGGGGCTGCGGACTGTGCGCGGCGAACGCATCTCGCAGCCGGCGCGTGCACGATTAATACGAAAAAGAGCAAGAAAACGTGAAAGCAAGCATCTCTTCGCCGTCGACCGACACCAGTGTTCATCAGAACGAGCGATAGGGAGGAATAAAATAGCTTCAAATTTTTTTACAGAACTAATAGAAATCGAAAATTTTTTTGTCGCGAATTCGTAAAAAACATTTCTGTTTTTATTTATAGTGTATCATTCTCCGTTTTATGGTTCCATCCGCTCCGCTCGAATACAAGTAGTTGTCCTGCACTTGCAAACACGTCACGCCGTTCTTCGAGAAGCCGGTCTTTGCGCTCAGGCCCCTCACAACATGGGCCTCTCTCCAACTCGCCTTTTCTGCTAGCGTACTGCCGTTCACTTCCCACATCTTCACACTCCCGCTCTTCGACGCCGTGATCAGGTAGCTCTGCGTGGGATCCGTGCACATGCACCTGATGACGCTCTCATGCGCCTGCGCCTGCCTCAACATCTTGTCCATCCTCAAGTCGTACACAGACAGGTGTCCTTTAGAGTCGCCCATTATCAACAGCTGGGACTTCTGCACGTACTGCAGGCTGTGGACGTCTAAAGGCGTGCTCAGCTTCATCACCGCCGCCGACTCTTGCGGCAGCAGCGTGTCTATCAAAACCACGTTCTGCCCGCCCCCGTTTCCTGCGTCTCCTGCCACGGCTAACACGGTGCCCGCGTTCAAGAAGCAAAAATCGTGGCCCTTCTTCAGCGAACTGTTCACGAAGTAGGGCTCGGCCATCATGCACTCGAAGTCGGAGGACCACACCCCGAGTGTGCCGGCGTGTCCCAAAGACGCGAACTTGGAGCCGTTACAATTGTACCTAATACACGCCGCACTCTGATTTTTGATGTAGCTTCTGTGTTGAAAGACGAACGTCTTCTGCCTCACTTGAAACTGCCAAAGGCCCAGAGACCCGTCGTGCGACGACGACAAAAAGTACGGATACACGGGGTGCGAGCACACCAGGCTGGCGTTTTCTTCGTAGGCAAACTGTTCTTTGTGCACGTAGTGAACTGCGTCGGCCGTGGGCGACGACTCCAGCTTGTGGGGCGCGCCGAGCTGGGAGGGCAGTTGCTTGCTCGAGCGCCTGTGGCTCGCGGACGCGGCACGACCATTCGGTTGCGCCTGGTCTCTGGACGAGGGACCCGACGACAGCCAATGTTTGTGGTACAAAATCGACTTTTTGGACCACTGCAGCGGACCCACTAGACGCGGCTCGTAGATTTGGTCGCTCGGCCGTTCGCAACCGGCCTCGTGGTCCGAGTTGTAAAACAGCCCTAGATTGCAGATGCTGCTGACCGAGTTTTTCGTCGGGGGGCAATCGAGTTTGAGCTGGCTCATTTGACTGTTCGTCGTCACCACCACCTGACTTGGATCTCTCCTGTTGAAAACAAAGCAATTCACGGGCTCTTTTACGTTGTGAATCAATTCCACCTGCCCGAATTCTGAAAACTGCGGCCTCACGTGGTCGCTGCAGTTTTCTTGTTCTATCAACAAGGACGTTCGAGCGTCCCACGCCGCTCTCGAGTCTTCCAGAATCGCCTCGCTCCGACCGAACGCGTCCTCCGCCTCCGAGTCGGCTCTCGGCGCCGAAGGGCGGTCTTCGGCTCGTCCCACGACGTCCAGCTCCCAACACGACCTCTTCATCCTCGCGTTCAGAATGTCTTGACGCTCTTCGAGCACGCGCTTCCACAGCTCGTTGTACAAAACGTAGTTCTTCAATTCTTGCAAGAAGGCCGCCCTCTTCAGGTAGCTGTTGACGGTCCTCTCGCCGCTCAGCGCCAGCCACAGGTCCTTCAGCGGCTCGTCCGCTTGGATCGAACACGACCGCTCGATCAGCGGCCGAAGCAGTTCGAGGTCCAGGCAAAAGCTCGCCGGGTCCTCGAGGATTCGGTACAAGCAAAGCGCCATCAGACTATAGGGCACGTGCTTCAGCTGCTGCTCTGTGTGCTCGACCCAGGCGTCCAACACTCGAATGTGCGTCAGCGAGTTCGGCTCCGCGAACACGCGGGACAGAAGCGAGTACTGCTGCGAGGTGAATTTGACGAGCAGCAGCGCTAGCAGAAGAGGATTCAAATAGTACAAGTACAGACTCAACGCCAGCGTCGAAGAAGGCGACTGCCGCGCCGACGACAAGTCACACTTCTCCTCAACGAGCGGCCGGTCCGAGGCGACAATCGGACACGAAAGGCCATACTTGCTCTCGAGGCGCCGAAACCCAGCTCGGAGCGACTCCTCATCGGAAGAGCTGTCACCAGGGCGACCCTCCTCGTCGGGCGAATCCGCGCGCGCGACCTCCTTTCCGCTTCTAGACGCTTCGGCGCTGCCCCCCCAAACCAGCTGCTTCAAGCCCCTGTAGTCGCGCAGCGCCCAGAACGCCAGCAAGTATCCCAGTCGAATGTTGACCCAAACGCCCATACACGCCTTCGCCGACAGGCGCCGAGTCGAATCCGAGAGATACCACGCCAGGCACCTCTCCAGCTCCCGCGTGAAACGAAAGATCACGCGCCCCTGCCCGGGAGACAGCAGGCCCGCGATCTGAGCCGAGCAAATAGACGCGAACTTCTGTGCCATGCAAATCAGCTGCGTCGAAAACGCGGAGGCGTCCTGGAGACCGGCCGAATTCAACGGCCAGCGGTCTTCTACCGCGTGCCCCTGGCCCACCGCCCTCGGGCAACTCTCGCCCCGCGCGCCCCCGCCCCCTCGGACCTGATAATCGGGCCCCGTCGCATCGGCGAAAACAGAGCTCGCAAAGACCAAAAACGAATACGGCCTAGACTCCTGTTCGAACGCCAGTCTAAACGCATCTTCTATCGCCTTCAACTTCAACGCGCGATGGTACTTCAATATCAGGTGCAAAAACTGCTTCAGCTGCCTCGAGTCCGGCATCGAGTGCCCCGTCGCTCGCTTTCGATCAAAGAACTGCCTCAAAAACTGCACCACGCACCGGAACGTGAGCCCCTCGTCGACCTCCTTCGTCCCGAGGTTGTCCTCCACGCACCGCTCGCTCGCGTTGAAAACTCCCGCGCCCTGCGACAAACGGCCCTTCGAAGGCAGCGCGCCGCAAAGCGCCTCAACTCTCTCGTGCAGCTCGTCCAAATTCATCTGCACGGCGAAAAATCCCAATCCCGTGTGAAAGTAGCGGTAGAGCAGGGACCTCTGAATCAGATTCTTCATCCTCTGCTGGTGAGCCACGAACTGGCGCAACCCCGTCTGCGCCCCCCTCGCGGACGAGAGACTCTGCTCCTCGTAAGGATTCGCCTGAGCGGACGAGAAAGCGCCGCTCGCGTGGACAAAATCCAAGTACTGGAAAAAGGTCGAGGCGCCCGGCGGACCCGGCTCGGACGCCTGGCCGGACGCACACAGGATCTTCAAGTACTCCAAGAGAAAGGCGAACAGACCCCGGGTCCCAGGAGTAAACTTGAACGTAGGGAAAAACGACTCCGCCTTGCTCGGACAAAAAAAAACTCGTTCCTCGCGAAGCGAAAAGTCAAAGCGGTCGTAGACAGAACCGAGCCGATCCACGCTTCCCTGTTCGGCGGTCGGGTACTGGTCGAAATAGCAACGCGTGTTGACCTTGAGCTTACAGGGCAGCAAAAACTGGGCTCTGGGAAACTTGGGCACCAGACACTTCAGCGAGTCCTGGTAGTTCTTCAGGATCCACAGCACGATGCTCTCAATGTGGTACTGCCCGGCTTTCTTTGCCATTTCAAAAACCAAACCAAGAACGTAGCGCGTCTGGCTCGAGCCCTTGGCGTACGGATTCAGTCTGTCTATAATTCTAGACACGAACAGAGCCAGCATCCAGTCGTTCAACCTGTACAGACATATGTCGACCGCTTCCTTGAGCTTTCCGCCCAGCACGAAAAAGCCAGCGGCCATCTGGAACTTCTGCTTGCTCAGCAGGACCGAGGCGTTGTCGCGAGCCGCGTTGATCCAACGGGACTGAGTGAAGTCGTTGGACAGAAAGCGATGGACGTTCGCGTCTCCGTTCAACCTGTACATGGCGGCCAAGACGGAGGCCTTGTTCAGCAGCAAGTACCAAAGACAGCTGTCCGAAGGGTTGTTGTTCAATTTGTAGCTGTACACGGCCAACTCGTTGCAAAGTTGTACCAAATAGGCGTCGTTGTTGCACCACAGAGGAATCCCAAACGAACGGATCAGGGGCCAGAAGACGTCGGCCGAGCCGGCGCCCTTCGGCTCCGGTATGTAAGTGAACAAGTAACTTCTTCTGTAGCTCGGGGAATCGGGCGCCTGATATGGTCGAACCGCCTCGCGCGACTGGCCTTCATTGCTCTTGACCGCCCTCCTTATTGCCGACATGAGGTATTCCAAAAACGTGTATTTCTCCAAAACGTGTATCGCCCACCTCCAAAGAAGGGGGAGCAGCGACTCGAGGTCGACGCGATGCAGCCTCCCGCTTTCGAAAAACAAAAAGAAAAGGCGAATTATGAACGCCGCTCGCACCGCGGCGATGTCCTTCCACATGTCTTCTATTTGGGTCACGCTCTTTATCAACGCCATCAAGTCCTCCTGTTCTTCCGGCGTCAAGTCCGGCAGCAGCTCTCGATTCAACCACTCCAACAATTGCTCCGCCTCTTCGTGGGAAACAACTTCAAAGTTCCAGTTGAAGTCCTGTATTTTGACGAGCTTCGAGTAAAGAGGCCCCGAGTCGTCCAGGTGCGCGCCAAGCCCAACGTCGGACTGAGCTCTGCTGTAATCAATCGCGTCCGTGATCTCTTGTCGACCGGCCTTTTCGACCTCGGCGGGAGACAACTCCGACTCTTCGGCGTAGCTCGCGGTCTCCAGCCAGTCGGACTTGAAGCCCACGTTCAGAACAGATGGCAGCTTTGTGTAGTCCATGTCGAAATCGTCGAAGTCCGGAGACGCAGCTCTGGATTCGAGCGTGGAACTCTCGAGCGAATTTCGGTCCAAAACCGGCGCGTCCCTTAAATAGTCCTGACTAACGCTCTGCGGCTGACTTAAATTGTGGTAGTCTCCAGAAAGAGGCGCGCCGCTGTCACCGCTTGCGGGCGAAGAATCCAGGTCTTCCGTCTTCAACAGGTCGGATATTTCAAATTGCGGAATCGACAAATTCGGGAACCTCCGCGTTTCGTCCGACAACTCGTCTCCCTCCTCGGAGGGCCTCTCCTGACCGCCCTCCGCGCTGTCCGAATTCCCCTCGTCGGCGGGCTGTCGCGTCGTTTTGCGCAATTCGCTCACGCTCTTCAACTCTCGCTGCAGCGCCTTCAAAATAACATGAGCGCGGTCCAGCCTCCCTAAAAGAACCCATTCCAGCAAGGCCCTCGGATGGTAATGCGGCGCCTCGAGGTGTCGCATTTCCGCCAATCGCGACACGGACCGGCAAAAGCTGGAATCCGAAAAAACCTGCATCTGACCGTCCTTCGCAAGCAGCAACTGCCCAAACCCGGTCCAAAGGCACTGAGACCCGCGGACGGGCGACTGGGCCAGACAATCCCAGGCGGGCTGAAACCGGAACGGGTACTCGATGGCATTATTCAAACACCACACGCTGGTCGCACAAGACATCGTGACGGCCAGCAGCGGTATTCCGCTATGCGACTTGGTCCAATCAAACCAGAGATCGGTCTCAGAGGAAGGCGCCACAGTCAACGACCTCGGTGCCAGACGCACCGCCGAGTCCTCACGAAAGCGGTTTAAAAACGCGTGCAGTAAGTCGACGGAACGCGCTACGCGATTCTGTTTATCAACTATCCGGCTTCTATTCGGACCGTTTATTGACCCAAGGTCATCGAGTGCCAGAAACGGCTCATCTAAACTCACGCCGAAGCCCCCACCAACCATTTGCTGATCCGATACTGAAATAGGTATCTTCTTGTCCGCAGAGGACTTAGATAAAACATTGTGCTTCGAATGCCTGCCATAAGGCTGCCTGGTATGACCCCCCTTTTGAGCGTGTCCCTGCCTTCTTTTTCTGCCACTCCTGCCCGCGTGTTCAGTCGCAGTGCGCCGCAATTCCATTTTAACGCTCTCCTTAAACTGTTCAAACCATCGATCGACCACATTCAACACATTCTCCCTGACCGACGCCGGATAGTGCGTCCTAAATGCGCCCCCAAATAAACAGGCCTCCCAATCAATACTCGCCAAAGTCAACTGTTGCCCGTTGTCGTCCGGAAAGTCCTCCTTGACGCCTTCCTCTGAGACGACAGACTGTTCAGAGAGTTGGTGAGCCGAATCCGCTTTACGCGCGAAAGAACTGGAATTCCTTCTGTAAGGCAAGGAATAGATGAACGCCGACAAGCGCTCGTTTTTCCCGTATAGATTAGCCAGCGAATTGGACGAACTCCCTTGAGCGTCCGCCGCGTCTTTGTCCGCAAAAGGCCTCACCGAAATTTCCGCCTCCAAGGAAAACGACGGCGGCGCGGACTCGCACTCCCAAATTTTGACCTTGTCACTGGCGTCGGCAGCCGTCGCCATCCGGCTAATCGAGGCGCATTTAATTAGTTTGACCGGGGCTTCATGTGCTCGAAAACACAAAAACGGTATCCAGTACCACTCGTGTCCAGATTCTCGCTCGCCTTCATGAAAACCCTCTTTTTGGCGCCCAATGAGCCTCCACGCGTGCACCGTTCCATCCGTGGTTCCCGTGAACAAGGACGCCCGCGCCTGCAGAGATTCGGTGTTCGAAGAATAGCTAGCAGACGCCCTCGTCAAGGCCGAAATGCAAATCGCGTCAGGCAGCCGATAGGACAAGATATTCTTGGTCTCTAGAGAAGGGGACGCGCGCGAGGAAGACCCCTCATTCGACTGGTTGCGGGCCGAGTTGAGACTCGTCGGCTTCAGAAGCGACTGGTTTTTGAAAATTTTCCATAAAAAAAAAGTTCTTCCATCCTCCGAAAGCCCAAAAATGAAGGTCTCGTTTTTGGGGAGTAAGCGGCACTTCCCTTCCGCGTCGAAGTAGAGCGGATGCAACGTCTCTAGATACTTCAGTCGAAAAAACTCGCCAGACGTCGGTCCGGTCGAAGACGCCGCATCCGCGAAGCACGATATCAGTTTGGTGAACGACATCGTAGACGCGTCCAAAGTGTCGGAGTAATTAACGTAGTACGCAGCAAGGCGATCCGACGATGCAGACGAACTACTCCGAACGGCGCCGGAATCGGATGTTGCAGAATACTCCGGGTGAGAAGGCTGGATGTTGCCATTTGCAGTGTCCTTGACCTCAGAATCAAGAGGGGTGCTCGAAGACTGGGAGTGCTTCTTAGAAGGTTGCCGTTTAACCGCAGGCTGCTTGACGTGTTCGTCTGAGCAGGTGGATTGCCCAACCAACATGTACAGAATTGGAACTGACAAGTCCCACGTCGCCAGCTTGCATGCAGGTAGTTTACACCGATCAGACAAAATGTTTGTTCTGTTTTGCAGGTGTGTGTCCGAGACTTGCCAAACTACCGTTTCGGCTTGACTTATCGAAGCAACGAGTGGCAGCGCAGCGTGTCCACAAAGCTGATGAATGCTATCAGAATGTCCCCGAAGTCGAGTAATCAGATTACTATTTGGCTCTCCGTTCTCATAGTTGCTGAAATCGATTTCCCATTTCGAAACGTAACTTTTCGTAAAAGTGTTCAAATAAAGGTGAAGCTTCGACGGGACGAAAACGCTTCGATTTTGGACAGGAGGCTGCGAAATCAATAACGCGTTCAAGCGATTGGGTCCCGGCGGCGGATACAACGCGTGCTTTAAACTGATCCATTTTTTCACCGTCGGTGTACTCGGACATCCTATCCCTAATTTTTCTATCTTGTAAACGATGAGGCCCCCATCATCAAGGATGATGATAACGTAGTCCACACACTGCTTCAAGACTTGCGTGAATGACGAGGGCTGTTGCTCGGACAGCAAATAATCCGATGGCTGGCATAATGTCGGACGATGCAGGCAATCAAATGTATTGCCTATAGTAACTGCGTCTGAATGCGAGTCAGACTGCTCTTCTTGACCGTCCATCGGATAATTCGCCGCCTCACCATCATACGTTGATTGCCTGTGATGTCTCAGCCAAGTTAAGATTTCGTCAATTTCATGCTTCAAATTCATCGACATAGTCATCCAATGCACTGAATTAGACGGGTGCATCAGTCTCGCCTTAAGCGTGAACTGCAACCGCTGATACAAACCCGACTCCTCCCATAAATAGCAATTCCCGTCGACGGTTTGAGTCAATAAGACATGACACTTGCTAGGCGTTTGCATCTCATTTTGTCTCCACTTTATATCTAAAACGGCGTGTGCGTGATTCAAATAGACAAAATTCAATCCATTTGAACCGTAGAACGAAACCTTGATGGTTACGTCATGATATCCCGTCGAAGCAAAAAAACGGTCATCTGATGAAAATACAACTGACTGAACCGGAAGCAAAGACTGAACCCAGAGTTGGCGGTATAAACAACGCGGCTCGAAGAAGGGATCCTTTAGAGTAGGTGCAAGCCAGTCTGGAACCAGCCCATATGGGTACTTGATCCGGTCAATTTTTTGTTTGGTATTTGTCTGACCGCCGGACAAAGAATGTGGCATCTGTCTCGCGTGTGT